>NC_061107.1:78971857-79059752 GCF_015104395.2 Macrobrachium nipponense | reverse complement strand
ACCCTATCGGTTCCTTGATGGCGAAAAGGGCAGCATCGGCGGTGACCGGCGATGCCAAATCATATTTTCATACAATCAACTTACCTGTCAGATATATACATAGCTAAGACTCCGTCGTCCCCGACAGAAATTCAAATTTCGCGCCACTCGCTACAGGTAGGTCAGGTGATCTACCGGCCTGCCCTGGGCGGCAGGACTAGGAACCATTCCCGTTTTCTATCATATTTTCTCTGTCGCCGGTGGTATCAACATTGTTGTTACTACCTCCTGACTTAGATTCTTATTTCAACCTTTGATCATCGTTCTCGGCTTTTTGGTGACGTATCGTGATCGTGGTTTTTGGCATTCGCTACTGTGGACTGATTTTGGACTTGCTTTTTGGATTTTTCTCAGTATGTCTGACTCAAATGTGAGTGTGAGAATGTGTGTGAATGTAGGCTGCAGGGTGAGGATACCGAAGGCTTCGGTTGATCCTCACACTGTATGTCATAAATGTAGGGGGTTTCAGTGTTCTTCTACTAATACCTGTAATGAATGTGAGGGATTAAATGCGGAAGAATGGAAGACTTTAACTTCTTATTTGAAGAAGTTAGAGAGAGATAGGGTTAGACGTTTGAAAGGTGTGAGTACAAGGCCTATTGAGCCTTTAATTGACCCTATATCTAATCCTGATGAGTTGGATTCTCCCTATATGTCAACTTCACAAGCTTTACTTTCAGAATCGGCCTCTGAAATCGCCGATCTGAAAGCCACTATTCATAAAATGAAGTCCAAAATGGCGGACTTACAAGGTAAGGGTAGTGAAAGTGAAATGTACAGTGAAGTGAGTTCTCCCAGTGTTGTGGAGGGGGCGTTTGATCGTCCCTGCGACGCTCCCAGGCCTAGACCTCTTCCAAGCTCCCATGCCCAGAGGAGAAGGAAAGTCGAAAGCCTTAAGGAGGTCGTGGGGAATCCCCAATGGTCAGACGTCCCTTCAGCAGGCTCTGTTTCGATTCAGGCTGCTCAGGGCCGCTATAGTCCTGCGAGTGTGTTTCTCCTCCTCCTCCCAAACGAGGGTGGAAGGATTCGGACCTTTCTAGGCCTTTGAAACGGCATTTGAGAGAACCTGAATTGGATTCAAGTCCGGAGCGCTTCTCAGATGAAGCTCCTTCGTCTGTTAAAAAGGCGAAGGTGGCGTCAGCGTCACCTTACATGGACGTACCAGAACGCTTGCCTTCTACTTCTCCCCCGATTGAAGATGACGTGGGAGAAGCTTCAAGGAAAATTCTCCTAGCTGTACAAGAGCAGCTAGCCCCCTCCTTGGTGGGAGTGTTAGCGAGAGATCCTCCTCGAAGAAGGAACGCTTCGCTTCCAATCAAGAAGACTCGTCCTCTCTCTCCTGCTAAACGAGAGGCGTCTTGCAGACTTGAAGCTTCGTCTTCCAAACATTCTGCAGAAGTTTCGGTTTCTAGATCGAGATCTAGGGAAATCCCTATGGGCAGAGACGTGACGCCAGATAGGCGTGAGGCGTCTTTACAGGCGCGAGGCGTCACACAGAGCGTCATATAAGCGCGAGGCGCCAGCCAAAAGTTTGGCGCCAGCCAGGACGCCAGTTGAGAGCGAGACGTTACTTCCAGGCGCGAGGCGTCATCCAGACGTCAACAATCAGACAAAACGCGAGGCGTCAGCCAGGACGCTTGGCGGGACAAGAAGCGTCATCCAAGCGTGAGGCGTCATCCGCTTATGGAGTGAAGTCTAGGCTTTTGGCGCCTACCAAGAAGGAAGCTTCTTCTTAAAGCTCAGACTTTGAAGAGGAACGGAATATCATTCCCTCAGTCCCTCTCCATATCAGGAGTTTGTCTCCCCCAGAGGAAAGACGTCCTGATTTATCTTCAGAAACTCCTCTAGACCCCGAGTTGGAGGAAAACTCAGAAGAAGAGTATCAGGGAAGAGAAGGACTTTTCTAACTATAAAGTTTTAACAGACCTTCTTCTGGAAGAGTATGGAGACGATTTGCACCCCTGCCGCTCCTCCTTCTCCGCACTCTCTGTTCTCGAGTGCAAAGGCGAAGAAGTCTTCATCTTTCTTCTAATGAAGCCCGCCATTTCATGAAGAGGGCTCTTCATTCTTTAAATTCTTGGATGAGTCAAAGAAGGAGTTGGTTAGAAACGGTCTTCTGCATGCCTCCAACGAGACTCGCTGGTAAACGGGGCATTTAGGTATCGGACGGGAGAGAATATGGGCATTTCCCTTCCGTCTTTCGGCAGAAGCGGACTTTTTCAACCTTAGTCGATGCATCTCGAAGGCAAGGTTTGAACTCTGCCCGTGTGACTTGGGGCATTTCAGAGCTGGATCATCTCCTCAGGGACTCTTTCCATGTATTAGAAGTTTTCAACTTCTTAGATTGGTCCCTTGGGGTGATGTCCAAGAAGGCCCATGATTCAGAAGACTCGACCAGAAGTCCTTCTATGTATTCTGTCTTGTATTGACAAAAGCGGTACAGGATGGCTTCGTTTTGAGATCTCCTCTTTATTTGGAGCAGGTCTTCTTAAGAAGAGGACAGTCTTTAGTGCCTTTTTGACGAAAGCTGTCTCCCACTCTCAAAGGGCAGCTACTTACTGTACTCTCCTTTATCGGACTTTTTGTTTCCTTCTCAGTTAGTGAGGGACATTTCTCGTCATTAACTGAGAAGGCAACTCAAGACCTTCTTACCCAGTCAGCTAGGAAGAAGAAACCTGCTACTGCAACGGAAAAAAAGAAAGGACCGAGTACATCAGTTCAGCCCTTTCGAGGTGGCCCGACCCTCCAGAGCTCCCGCAAGAAGGAAGGCTCCTGAGAGGAGAGGTAGGTCTGCCTTTCGTCCCTTTAAAAAGGGAAAGTGATACTTCTTCTCCTCCAAGCACCAGTAGGTGCAGCTCCTGGGATTTGTGGAGGCCTGGGCACGTATAAACACAGACGCTTCATCAATGTCTTGTAATAAGGAAGGGATATCGTATCCCTTTCCTGGACACTCCTCCCCAATAACGTCAAACACCGCGGAAACTAACAGCCAAGTACAAGGATCCTGTGCTTAGAGATACTCTTCGATCGATGGTGGATCAGATGTGGGACAAGAATAAGGAGCGATAGAAACTAGTACTGGATCAAAACTCCCACCCCGGGGTGGGGTTTTACAATCGCCTTTTTCTGGTTGCGAAAGCCTCGGGAGGTCTGGAGACCAGTACTAGACGTCAGCTCTCTGAACAAATTTGTTCAGAAGGAGAAGTTCTCGATGGAGACTTCTGCCTCAGTTCTTGCGTCAATGCGACAAGGAGATTGGATGGTGTCTCTGGATCTCCAGGACGCCTATTTTCACGTTCCCGATCCACCCTTCATCGAAGAAGTACCTCCGTTTTCATGACAGGGGGAAGGATCTTTCAGTTCAGAGCCTTGTGTGTTTCGGCATTTCCACAGCTCCTCAAGGTCTCACAAGCCTGATGAAGAATGTGGCGAGGTTTCTTCACCTCAAAGGTGAAAAATAAAAATATCTGTATCTGGGACGACTGGCTCATCAGGACCAGATCAGAGAGACAGTGCTTGGAGGACCTTACGTTGACATTAAACCTGATCAGATCGTTGGGATTACTCGTAAACCTCGAGAAGTCACAGCTGACCCCCTTACAGTCCTTACAGTTCATTCGGGTTGCCCCAGGTCCCTCAGTGTGAGGCGCCTCTAATGTCTACCAGAGAGTTGCTAGTACATCTTCGGTATATTTTGACATCTTCCAATCTTGGATGGTATGGGATGCAGTTTAAGATATTTGTCGAGCTTATTCTTAAACACATCTACGCTCACCTCCATGATATTCCTTCAGATGAGCTGGCAACGCATTGAATAGGACGCTGCATTATCGATGCTGGTGCGTTAGTGGATTAATGTCCTGTTGTGCCTTTCCTTATTTTTCCTGGTATAGTTTTGGGCACTATTAATCTACCTCTGCTTGCTCTTTCTTCGATATTTTTAGTTCCATGATATTTTCTGTTATTCCTTCTATCTGTTTCCATGCCTGAATTATCATGTAGCGTTCTCTTCTCCTTTCTAGACTATATAATTTAAGGATTGTAGTCTTTCCCAGTAGTCTAGGTCCTTAACTTCTTCTATTCTAGCTGTAAAAGGACCTTTGTACACTCTCTATTTGTGCAATATCCTTTTGATAGTGTGGGTACCATATCATATTGCAATATTCAAGTGGACTACGAACATATGTTTTATAAAGCATAATCATGTGTTCAGCTTTTCTTGTTTGTTTGAAGTGCCGTAACAACATTCCCATTTTTGCTTTACATTTGCCAACAGAATTGCTATTTGATCATTGCATAACATGTTCCTATTCATCATCACACCAAGGTCTTTAACTGCTTCCATTATTTGTGATTGTCTCAATTATTAGGTCCCCTATATGCATATAGCTTTCCTTCTTCTGTCTCCATAATTTATTGATTCAAATTTATCAGAGTTAAATTAAAACCATCCTATTTACCTCTGCCCAATCAATATACTTTGTTAAGGTCTCTTTTGTAGAGGCGTTCCTATCTTCATCACAAGTAATTTCTCTACTTATTCTTGTGTCATCAGCGAAACTACTCACTACCGAATCCTTAACATTACTGTCTATGTCTTCAACTCATAATAACAAACAATATTGCAGCTAGCACCGTACCTTGTGGCACACCGGATATTACCTTGGTTTCATCCGATTTATCATCGTTTGCAATAACTATCTGTTTTCTGTTGTGTAAAAATTCTTTTTAACCATCTTCCTACTTTATCTACGATATTGTGTTTTCTAATTTCTTTTGCTAATATATTACCGGTCTACTTTGTCAAAAAGCTTTTGCAAAGTCTAGATAAACCACATCGGTTTCATTTCCGCTTTTCATATTTTTGAATATGTTCTCACGGTGGACTAACAGTTGGGGTTTGTGTACTTTTTCCGGGTACGAAACCGTGTTGTCCTATATTAAACAATTATTTTTTATTAAATGTTTTCATAATATTTTTTTTCATTACCCTTTCATACACTTTCATAATATGTGATGTTCGACTCACAGGGCCTATAATTACTTGCCCTCTAGTCTTGATCTACTTTTGAAAGTAGGGTGGGGTGATATATGCTAATTTGTGCTCATCATAAAATCTTGCCTGTATCTACACTTTGTCTTAATAATATTGCAAGTGGCTTTGCGATAGAATGAACTACTTTCTTTAACAAAATAGCAGGGACTCCATCCGGCCCTGCCAGCAGCTCCATTTTTCCATTTTTCAATTCATTAATTGCCTGCACAATATCAGCTTCATTAATTTCTATGTCAGCTAAATATTCACTATTTTCGTCCCTTACTTCTATATATTATCTTTCATTATCTATTCTAGGGGTGAATCTCTCTTATTAATCATTCTGCCAGTATGTTGCAAATTTCCTTTTTTTCATTCGTTAATCTCCCTTCAATTCTCAGAGGGCCTATTTCTATTCTTCTTTATTCATCTTCTTCGCATATGAGTATAATAGTTTGGGGTTTTTGCTTGATATTAATAGGGTTTTTTCTTCCAAGTCCCGTTTTTCATTTTCTTTGATTGTATAATCTTTTGTTCTGCATTTTCTATCTTACTTTTTAGTTCTATAACTTTCCATGCATTTTTTTCTTTTGCAAGACCTTTTTTCCACTTTCTTGATTTTCTGGAATAATTATCCTTCTGTCTCTTGGTATGCATGAATGATGTTTACTTTTCTTCTT
Organism: Macrobrachium nipponense; assembly: GCF_015104395.2. Lineage (NCBI taxonomy): Eukaryota > Metazoa > Arthropoda > Malacostraca > Decapoda > Palaemonidae > Macrobrachium > Macrobrachium nipponense. The sequence goes on along the minus strand of NC_061107.1, from coordinate 79,053,998 downwards.
CGGTATATATTTATCCACTACTTTCTCCAATTTTATATAATAATATCCCGTATTTACCCTTATGTCATCACTTACGAAAAATGTTATCCCAATCTTTGTGTTTTAATTTCTTCATTAATTTCTGACCATTTATATTTTTACTGTAGAAGTTGTATTTTTCCATATCCTTCCACTTTTTCATTTTTTGCTTATCTCTATTTCACTTGCTTTGGAATGAACTGTTAATTTCTATGACATTATGGTCTGAAATACTCGCATTATAAACAAACATTATTTCTTTAACATAATTCATCTCGTTCACAAATACTAGGTCTAAAGTATTTTTCCTTTCGTTGTTGGCAGGTGATTTATTTGTTGAATGTTGTATTCTAGTAGCAATATCTAATAGCTTTTCAAATTGCCTCTTATCTTCTGCACTACTATTGCTCTCTTTCTTATATGTATAAGTACAACCACAATCTCCTATTCGTTCTTTCCATTCTACGAAAGGAAAGTTTGAAGTCACCAGATAGGAGAATAGTCCAGTCCTTGTGATTTCTACATATATCATCCAATTTTTCAATTATTAAGTCAAACTCTTTAGTATTAGGAGGTCTATATATTACTATGTTCATCAATTTTTCAGATTCAAATTCTACCGCTATTAGTTCACATTCTGAGTTTTACTATATTTCTCATATATTTTTCCTTGTTTTTTGGTCTTTCCCATATATTGCGGCTTCCCCCTTGATTCCTATTTTTCTATTCTGATCTATAAGTTTGGAACCCTTTTATTTGATCATCATTCCCAGTCTCTTGGGGAATACCAGGTTTACACTTATATTCATTATATCTATTTTCTTTTCATTTTGGGTTAGTTCTTCTAAGTACTTATTTTTCTTTTTTTGAGTTACTCGTAACTAAACCCTGCGCATTCATCACTATGATGGTTTGCGTGTTTCTCCTTCATTTAATAATGGTAGTAATAAGGATTTTCCCATGTCTCTTTCCTGTTCTGGTATGTTGTTCTTTTTTTCATTTCCAGAAATTCTGACATTAAAAAATCCAACTTTTCCATAATATTTGATCTTCCCTTCATCATAATTATTCATTTTAGTGTCTGAATCTGCAATTTTCTCCATTTCTGCAATATCCTCTTGCATAATAAATACAGTTATTATCTCTTGAGTGGAGAATTTCGGATTTCGCTGATGCTTTGAAATTTTTTGCTGACACCTCTGCATATCTCATTGGTGGTTTGCTTTGCTCTTTTACCTGATATTCTTGATTTCTCTCTTTATTTGTTTCTTTCTTATTTTTGGATTTTATTACTTGGTTGGATTATTTATTTGATTATGATTCATGGCTACAGGGTGCATATATTTGCATTTTTGTCGAACTTACATCCTTTTCCTTCTTTTAGGTTTTACATATTTTTGGATGCAGATCTCTGCAATCATCCCCATAGCCATCTAAAGTATGCACATTTACCATATATTTCATAGTTTTGACATACCTTAGGATGTTTGTAGTAACATCTTTTCTCCAAATCTGCAAATTCCCTCTTTTCAAAAAAAGGTTGCAGATTTTGTCTTTCTTGTCTATTTTTTCCTCTTTCCCGTCCATTGTGTAGATCTGGGTAGAGCCTCTTCGGGATTTGCTTTTCTGTTGTCATATCGTAATTTATTTCTTCGTAGGTAGTGCTGCTTTATTGCCTCATATGTAGTATCAATGAGTATCTCTGCATCCATACTTTTATCTTGTTCTTTGTTTTCCTTATTTTTTTTCTGTTCATTTCATTTTTTGTTTACTTCTCTTCCATTTTCCTCTTCTTCTTTTTCTTCTTCTTCTTCCTTCTCTCCTTCTTCTTCATCCTCAACTATTTGTACATTCAATCTTGATTTAATAACATTGTCTATCCATGATAGACATGTTGTTGAACAAAAAAATTCTTGTATCTTTCTCAAATCTTGCATTACCTCAGCACACTGTGGATGGGTCGGAATGTTGCATGCCAGCACATTTTCTGATTAGGTTTTGTGGATTGACTATGCTATACCAAACCTTACACAGTTTGCATGCTTTTGGCATTCTTTTTCCTAATGCATCAATTAGGATATTCACAAGATTCACCTTATTCATTTTTCTTTGTCGGAATATGTTGGTTTATGTATATTTTCTTTATGAGTCTCTTGACCACTTGGATTTTATTTGGAACTTCTTCAATTATTTTCAAGATGTTTTCATTAGATTTGTTCCAGTTTGAAGGATTATATCCTTCTAATATATCTATGAATGCTTTTGTATCTTTTTGGTTAGGACTGTTGCTGATTTCATAGATGAGAAACTGCCAGTTCCCTTCCTGCCTACCTCATCGTATTGCGAATCCGCCAAGCAAGCTAAATTACGCCACCATCTTCCCGCAGTTGGAACTTACTGCCATCTTGTTCTGATTTACAGTATTTCACTTGATAAACTCCCCCCCCCCAACTTAGAAGACGCTTTATCCTACTATTTTCACACTAATCTTATCACCGATAGTTCACGAACACTTCTAGATATTCTCAAATTCTAGTCGTATGTTAAACTTGTGATATCTGTTGATTAATCTGACTTCACGCGGGTACGTCTCACCAAGCAAGATGGCTACTACGACAGAACTTAGTCTATCTGGGGATTCAGATGGATTCTCGGGAGGGTTTTCGAGTATTTCCTCGCAAGAGAGAATCGCAAAAGGTTTGCAGAAAGTCTCTCTTCTTTAGGGAAGGAAAAGGACAGACGTCGGCGAGGGAATGGTCTGAGCCTTCTAGGGACCCTTTCCTCGCTCGCAACAGTTCTTCCCATTAGGAAGACTTCATTTACGTCCGCTTCAATTCTTCCTCAAAGAGGTCTTGGAGTTGGAAGACCAGGACATCTTTCAGAACGCCTTTCCCATTCCAGTGGAGATGAGACCGCACTTGGAATGGTGGTTGCCCCCTCTGAAGGAGAACAAAGGAATCTCTCTAAAAATCCAGAACCCAGACCTAGTGTTGTACTCCGACGCGTCGGAGAAGGTTGGGGCGCCAAGGGCAAAATTAGGCTCGAAGGAAGTGTCAGGCACCTGGGAAGCAGCACAGGTGTCTTGGCACATAAACTGCAAAGAGCTCTTCGCCATACACCTGGCTCTGAAGAGTCTAGAACCTCTTGTTTCGAACAAAATAGTTCAAGTAAATGTGGACAACACCACAGCACTTGCCTACATTCGGAAACAAGGAGGGACTCACTCCTTGTTCCTTTACGAACTTACAAAAGATCTTTTACTTTGGACGTCTTGGAGGAACATCTCCCTACTTACAAGGTTCGTTCAGGGAGAAAGGAATGTGAGGGCGGACAGGCTCAGCAGGAGGAACCAGGTCCTTCACACAGAGTGGACCTTACACAAAGATGTGTGTCAAGATCTCTGGTCTCTGTGGGGGACTCCTCATGTGGATCTCTTCGCCACGTTCATCTCCAAAAGGCTGACAGTCTTTTGCTCGGTCGTGGAAGATCCCAGAGCTCTGATGGTAGATGCCTTCCTGCTAGACTGGTCTCGCGTAGACGTCTACACTTTTCCTCCGTTCAAAATCCTGGGACTAGTGCTGAAAAAGTTTGTGGCTTCAAAGGGGACGAGGATGACATTGATAGCCCCCTTTTGGCCGGCTCAAGACTGGTTCACGGAGGTGGTGGGTGGATCGTAGATTTTCCCAGATCCCTCCCAAGAAGGATGGGATCTTCTCAAACAGCCACACTCCAGAGGTATCATCAAAACCTCCCCGCCTCTCTGCTCTGACTGCCTTTCGACTATCGAAAGACTCGTCAGAGCGAGAGGGTTTTCTCGTAAAGCTGCAAGCACGATCGCGAGAGCCCGCAGAACCTCCACTAGACAAGTATATCAATCCAAGTGGGAGGTTTTTAGAAGGTGGTGCAAATCTAAGAAGTTGTCCTCCTCCACTACCTCTGTAGCGGAAATTGCGGATTTCCTTCTATTCCTGAGAGAAGAATCTCATCTAGCTGTATCCACAATAAAGGGATACAGAAGTATGCTTTCGGCAGTCTTCAGGAATAGAGGATTAGATCTGGCAGATAACAAGGATCTCCACGATCTCATAAGGTCCTTTGAGACTTCAAAGTCAAAGGAACCGGTCCCTCCTAACTGGAACCTAGACGTGGTACTCAAGTTCCTGTCATCCAAAAGGTTCGAACCTCCTCATCTGGCGTCGTTTCGAGACATCACTAGGAAATGCCTATTCCTATTATCTTTAGCTACGGCAAAGAGAATTAGTGAATTACATGCTCTGCAGGATAAAGTAGGATTCAAGGGAGACTCAGCTATTTGCTCGTTTAAAACCCTGTTTTTAGCTAAAAACGAGAATCCCACGAATCCCTGGCCTAAGTCATTCGAAGTTAAGCTTATCAGTACTCATAGGCAGAGAAGCAGAGGTCTCTATGTCCTGTAAGAGCTCTGAAATTCTACCTTCAGAGAAAGCACCAGATGGGAGGCTCTAGGCAAGGTCTTTGGTGCGCGGTAAAAGACCCCACAAGACTGATGTCCAAGAATGCTCTTGCATTCTTTGTGAGAAACGTCATTACAGACGCGCATAAGATCTGTCCTGACGAAGAGTTCCGACTGTTAAGAGTGAAAGCTCATGAAGTGAGAGCAGTAGTGACGTCTCTCTCGTTTCAGAAGAATATGTCCACTTAAAACCATCATAGATACGACATTTTATTTTTGGAGATGCAAACTCAGTATTTGCATCTCATTACTTGAGAGACGTACGTGTGACCTAATGAGAAATGTTTTTTTCTCTGGGTCCTTTCGTATCGGCGGATAACGATCCTGGGTATGGGAGACAACACCAATCCTTAAGTATATACTTACCTTCTTTTTAGATATATGTTCTAGAGTCTCTTCTAACAAAAAGGACTTGGTTCTGCACGGGGGGCGGGCCGTCTCTGTTGTTCAGTAAGAAACTCTTGTGATATCTAATTAGATGAGTATAAAATTTTTTTTAAATTATGTTATGTGGTGCGTATTGTGCTTTTTGAGTTATGGTTGTTGTGAAGAGTTCGGGGGATAACTCGGAACAATCTTTATTTCTAACATTTTGTTAGGATCAGGTGGTCGGGATTGGTTGTATGCTCCTTCATAAGGTGTATTGTCATATAAGTGGATCAGCACCCATTGACAAAGTCCTTTCAGGCTCTGCCGAGTAAGCGGATAAGACCCCATCGGTAGACCCAGAAGAACTCTTCGCCATAGATCATATATCTCGCTAAAGTTTCTTGAGGTGATGCAGACTACTGGGCAAACACCCACGAAGTCTACCACCTATCAGGTAGGAACCAAGGTTTTATTTTATACCTACAACATATGTTGTTTACCTGTCTATTCCATAAGTAGCTGTCTCTTACCCTCCACCAAAGGGTGCCAATCAGCTATGTATATATCTGACAGGTAAGTTGATTGTATGAAAATGATATTGTTATTATACAATAAAGTTTCATACATACTTACCTGGCAGATATATACGATTAATGGCCCACCCAGCCTCCCCGCAGGAGACAGGTGGAAGAGAGAAAATATGATAGAAAACGGGAATGGTTCCTAGTCCTGCCGCCCAGGGCAGGCCGGTAGATCACCTGACCTACCTGTAGCGAGTGGCGCGAAATTTGAATTTCTGTCGGGGACGACGGAGTCTTAGCTATGTATATATCTGCCAGGTAAGTATGTATGAAACTTTATTGTATAATAACAATATCATATTCCCACTCATGTTGTAAGGGATTTGAAGGCAGCATAAGTTGTACAACGCAAATGTACTTGATTTCCAATTCATTCTTGCCGATTATTGAAAGCCCTCGTGATTTTCTGGCCTTTAACAACAGAAAAACAACACGTTTTTTCTTAAACTTGGCAAAAATATTTTCCAGCGCTGCCAGTTCTTCTCTCAGGTGTTAAGCTGACCTTAGGGCATATAGACATCAAACAGCCAGGACTTAACCCCCTACTGGGAAAGGTAGTCGTCGCTTAATTGTCTTTCATGCTGGGCTGGTACCATTCTTAATGCAAATATTCATTTCAGTTCCCAAAATTAATTTACTTATATATATAACAAATTGTTTCTCAAAAGTTTTGTATTTATAACGTGCAGTAATTTTATCTATATAATATAGTCTTGTCATTCTTGTCTATTGTTATCACTATATGACATTCATGACCCAATTAACCCTCTTACGCCGGAGCGGTAAATAAAAAAATGACTCCCGTATGCCGGAGGGGTTTGAGAGTGAGCGCGGAAGCGGAAAAAATATTTTTTTCAAAAAATCACAGCGCGCTTAGTTTTCAAGATTAAGAGTTCATTATTGGCTCCTTTTTTTTGTCATTGCTTGAAGTTTAGTATGCAACCATCAGAAATGAAAAAAATTATCATTATCATATATAAATAATGCGATATATGATAGCGCAAAAACGAAATTTCATATATAATTGTATTCAAATCGCGCTGTGCGCCAAACGGTTAGAGGTAACAAGTTACTTTTTTTTTTGTTGTAATGTGCACTAAATTGCGATCATTTTGATATATAACACATTGTAAAACGATAAAAGCAACACAGAGAAAATATTATCACAAAATGATGCATGAATTCGTAGCGCGCGGACGTAAAAAAATAATTTTTTTAAAAATTCACCATAAATCAAAATATTGTTATCGAGACTTGCAATTTGTTTCAAAATGAAGGTAAATGATGGAATATTACGATACTGTAAGAGTTTTAGCTTACAAATGCAGTTTTCGACCATTTCGGACGAGTTAAAGTTGACCGAATGTCGAATTTTTGTTTAAAATGTTTTTTTATATGCAAATATAAAAAAAATGAGAAATGCTACAACCTTCCAATAATTTTTGTTTTATTGTGCATTTTTTGCGCACATTTTCATATATAAAACTCTAAAAAAAAGCGTAATATGAAAAGGCACAAATATTAGGAGAATGTGACCTACGCGTTTCGGAGATTCACTGCCGAGAATCGGCGCGCGGATGGAAAAAAAATATTTTTTTCAAATATTCACCATAAATCGAGATATTGTTCTAGAGACTTGCAATTTGTTTTAAAGTGAAGATAAGTGATTGAATATTACTAGACTGTAAGATTTTTATGTTACAAATGCGTTTTTCGACCATTTCGGTTGAGTCAAAGTTGACCGATCGTAGTTTTTTTCCTATTTATCGTACTTTATATGCAAATATTTCAAAAATGAGAAATGCTACAACCTTCCAATATTTATTGTTATATTTTGCATGTTTTTGCGCACATTTTCATATATAAAACTCTAAAAAAATCATAATATGAAAAGGCACAAATATTAGGAGAATGTGACCTACGCGTTTCGGAGATTCACTGCCTAGAATCGGCGCGCGGACGGAAAAAAAATATATTTTTCAAATATTCACCATAAATCGAGATATTGTTCTAGAGACTTGCAATTTGTTTTAAAGTGAAGATAAATGATTGAATATTACTATACTAGACTGTAAGATTTTTATGTTACAAATGCGTTTTTCGACCATTTCGGTTGAGTCAAAGTTGACCGATCGTAGTTTTTTTTCGTACTTATCGTACTTTATATGCAAATATTTCAAAAATGAGAAATTGCTCACAAACTTCCAATATTTTTTGTTATATTGTGCATGTTTTTGCGCATTTTTTTCATTTCCCATATAAACCTCTAAAAAAGCGTAATATGAAAAGGCACAAATATTAGGAGAATGTGACCTACGCGTTTCGGAGATTTTCGGCCGAGAATCGGCGCGTGGAGGGAAAAAAATATTTTTTTCAAAAATTCACCATAAATCGAGATATTGTTCTAGAGACTTGCAATTTGTTTTAAAGTGAAGATATATGATTGAATATTACTAGACTGTAAGATTTTTATGTTACAAATGTGTATTTTGACCTTTTCGGTTGAGTCAAAGTTGACCGATCATAGTTTTTCTCGTACTTATCGTACTTTATATGCAAATATTTCAAAAATGAGAAATGCTACAACCTTCCAATATTTTTTGTTATATTGTGCATGTTTTTGCGCACATTTCCATATATAAAACTCTAAAAAAAGCGTAATATGAAAAGGCACAAATATTAGATGTGACCTCCGTGTTTCGGAGATTTTCGGCCGAGAATCGGCGCGCGGAGGGAAAAAAATATTTTTTTCAAAAATTCACCATAAATCGAGGTATTGTTCTAGAGATTTGCAATTTGTTTTAAAGTGAAGATAAATGATTGAATATTACTAGATTGTAAGATTTTTGTGTTACAAATGCGTTTTTCGACCATTTCGGTTGAGTCAAAGTTTGACCAATCGTAGTTTTTTTCATACTTATCGTACTTTATATGCAAATTTTCAAAATGATTGAAATGCTACAACTTCCCAATATTTTTTTTTATATTGTGCATGTTTTTGCGCACATTTCCATATATAAAACTCTAAAATAAGCGTAATATGAAAAGGCACAAATATTAGGAAAATGTGACCTACGCATTTCGGAGATTCGCTGCCGAGAATCGGCGCGCGGAGGGAATAAAAATATTTTTTCAAATATTCACCATAAATCGAGATATTGTACTAGAGACTTGCAATTTGTTTTAAAGTGAAGGTAAATGATTGAATATTACTAGACTGTAAGTAATTTGCTTACCCCAAAAAAACAATATTTATAATTATATATATATCATATATATATATATATATATTATGTTTTTTTTTTTTTATACGTATATATATATTACATTCTTCGATTTCTGGTACCAATACATAAATAAAAGGAATACAGTGACACTTCTCTTTCCGCATACAATTAAATGTCTTATTATTTTATCATGCATAGATACGGAATATATAAAAATTTAAATAAATATAAAAATAAATATAAAATAAATGCAGAATACTCACGTCATAATCCTGACTCTTCGTTCTAAATTCTTGTTTTCTCCCTCCTCCATTGAAGAGTCTTGCATTTTTTCCACTCGACATGACGAGGTACAGGTGGAGGAGGGAGACGCGCCGCCCTTACTGCCTGATGGACCCGGCCGGCGCCCGTTCGCCCTCCCTCCGCTCCAATACATGACCTTAGTGTGGTACTTTCGGTCACACTCCCCTATCCTGCAAAGAGCAACTTTGCAGAGACGACAGAAGAACCAGGTGTCTCTCCTTCTGGCCATTCATATGCACACCCGGCAACCGTTTCTGCCTTCGCCCTTGTAAGGCCTCCAGTATGTGATCCCCTGGCTGCAGCCGACACACAGGGTCCACTACCCAACGAGAAGCGGTGATGGCGGGGCCGGCAGCAAGAGTGGGGCGTCGTCAGCAGGGGCGTCGTCAGCAGGGGCGGCGGCAGGTCGAGCGAAGTTGGCCCACCTATCTGCCCTTTCTTCTAGGGGCAGATCTGCAGCTCGGGGCAGGGGTCAGTTATGGAAGGCCCACTATCGGGATCGAAGTTGATGAGGGCATTACCCGGCTACCTCTAGGAACTGTATGTGGGTCAAACTCGGAAGATTGTCACCGCGTACCCACAGTACAGTATGTAGGCATTTTGGAGGACAACTGAAGGATGTATTTAGGAGCTTCTGTGTCCACCTTCTGGTTCTCCTGGCGAAAGGATAATACTGGATGAGCTGATCAAAGAGATCAACTCCTCCCATGTGCCTGTTGTAGTGCCCAATGACGGTAGGCCGCTTGATACGAAACTCCTCAAACACAACTCGGCCCTGTTAACATGTCTTCTTCCGCTGTACGATCTCTTCTTGGATGGGTTCATGACTTGTCGTAATCATGGGGACGAGTCGGACACCCTTCCAACAGATGACGAAGACAGCGCCCTTTCGCCGCCACTCTGTCTCTCCTCTTGCAGGTGTTGCGGATGACTAGCGAACCTCTTGAGGACATTCGGGGCCCCAACGCCACCAACCCAGAAGGGTACACTGACATGAACACCTGCTTCATACAGTTCCTGGCCCAGGGATACCGAGGTTATAATAATTATCCATAAACAGGTGATATCCCTGGTTACGAAACGGTCCCACACGATTGAATACAGTGTCACGCAGCGTGGAGAAGACCCCGGAATACACTGAAAAGTCCACAACGTATCCAGTGTTGGCCTCGGTAATAGAAAGAATTTCACACCATATTTCTTCGGCTTCTTGGGTTATACACTTTATACCAAGACGTCCTTTGTAAGGCATCATCCCCTCATCCAAAGACAGGTTCTTTCCAGGAATCACGAGATTACTACACCGATCACGGGATATAATCCAACACTGGCGCACTAAAATGAGGCGATCACTGTTATTCCGGGTATGGCCCTTCCGTTGAAGGCGTTGAAGTACCTGTCCAACGCCAGGAAATTATCACGGGACATAACGCCAGGCACATTAGGCATACATAAAAAATAATTTCTCCAATATTGCCTGACGTCGGAAGCAGGTGTCATACCAAAATAAATGTGCAGCCCCAAAAAATGCGCCATGTCAATGAGGTTGCAACCCCACCAGTAATACAACAAGGTCGTCCTCAGCTCATACTGCAGTACCGAGCGTAGTCCACCGTCTCGTGTACCAGGTATTCCAGCAATTCCGCGTCAGGAAAAAGCTGGATGAACCCCAAAACAGTCATGGGGTACTGGTACAGTGATCCTCAGGGGTTGCCGTGAAGGGGTGCATGCTAGGAGGGGTGGGGTCCTCCGTCCACCCCTCGTCACTCTCCGACGACCGACCTTCACCTTGGCTGGCGCGACGAGCCAACCTTCTACGTGCCCGTGCGCGCGCACGGGTGCGGGCAATATATTGAACTCTACCCTCCCCCGTTGGCCCATCACCCTCACTTACTGTATCGTCCTCTGCGATAAAACTTGACCCCGTATCCCCATCCTCCCCCTCCTCAGATTTCCCCCAAATCGTAAGCACTGAACCCACTGAATTCGAGCTCACTTTCGGGATGTGAGCCTCGAATGGACATTGGGGGCATATATTCATCCTCACTTTCATCGGGACTGATGTCCTCATCACTCGATGACCATCCGCCATCAAAATGAGGACTTGCGACATGTTCCCGATCAAGCTCCGATAGATATTCATCTATGTCCCTTGGTTGGAAGCCTCCCAAATGCTTACGAATGCCCCTAAGGATGCCCACATGCTTCCTAGGGGTAACCAAAGGCATACGCTGTGTTCCTAAAACACTTTCAGCCACACGTGGCCGCACAGAAACTGGCCTTGAGGCGCGGGGTCATGGCTGGGTGCTTGGCCCCTCGCCAGCATCCAGGTCCAAAACTCGCCTTACACGATCCCTTCTGATGGGTAAAACGCGCCTTTCGCGGTCCATACGTCGTTGAGACATATCTAGGAATGTCCTGTAGCAACACAAATGCTCTAAGTCTCGCACAAGTCCAGAAAAACATGCCTCTGACGAAAGATCGCTCTCGGATGATGCGCTACTGATGCTGGCTGGAGCGAGAAGAAGGGATATCGCGCATGCGCACTTGGGTCACGCTTCAAAACAAAACAAGGCCTTGATCCGTGAACTCCCAGCATCCCCCAAGGCGCGTGATTCAAAAGTTTTAGGCTGGTAGCCTATAAGTTATTTTTTCCGCGAATTTTAAAAAAAACTTTTGTATGTCGACGTAAAATACGTCCAGTCGGCACCCGAGAGACAAAAAATGTCGACGTAAAATACGTCCAGTCGGCGTTTAAGGGTTAATCATTTACTTTTGACAAACCCTTATGAAGATAAGAATAGAAAAATGTTATGAATACTCTTAATGGAAAGAAACGAGGGAGTATATTATATAAAGATGATAAATTGAATAGCTGCCAATAATTTCACTTGTATATTTATGCCGCTCTCTCTCTCTCTCTCTCTCTCTCTGTCTCTCTCTCTCTCTCTCTCTCTCTCTCTCTCTCTCTCTCTCGTCTCTCTCTCTCTCTCTCTCTCTATATATATATATATATATATATATATATATATATATATATATATATATATATATATATATATCTATATATATATATATTAATTATTTATATTTATTTATATAATATATATATATATATATATATATTCTATACACAGTAAATTAAACACAAAACAAGTAATTAAAATTGTGCGGAAGTTCAGTGGCTTGGGATGATCACAAGAAAGGTCCTAAAAGAGATTTAATTAGACGTATATGAAAAACAGAGACCTGGAAGAATGGAAATATTTTCGAAGGAGTGCCGAGGCAAAAGGGAACCCCCAGAAGTATAACTGCTCCCATGAGACATTAACAAACACCAAGGAGGGTAAACAATCCTTGACAGACGCACGGATTAAAAGGAGTAATGGGAAGGGTAGGCCTTTAAAATTCGAGAGAAAGTACATTGGCAAACGTAGTGGCCCCCCTGCCAAAACCGCCCAGAAAGAGCCGATAGGGTATAGCTTTTTTAAAAAATACTTGATTACAAAAAACCTTGATTGACAACTAAGCAGCATACCTACTATGGGTTTCAGAGACAGTGCAAGCAAGTTTTTTGGCAATATTTCTGTAACGAACACTCGTATCAAAACGAGATTTTGCTATAGTGCATTACACCCAGTACCGTAATTTATAAGGGTATCGTGAATCACTAATCGTAAAGAATAACGACACTTGTCCTTGTACCAAGAGAAAAACTCCATTAGTATTCAGAACTGGATACAAACATGCGTAAAAAGCTCCACCTACCCTCTCCCCCCAACTCCACCGCCACCCCTGTCCTTCCTTCCTTCACCTTCCTTTCTCTCTCTCTCTCTGTTGCCAATTGTTGTGTTCACCCTCCAAACTGGGTATTAAGACTTACACAAAACGTGGAAATTGGTGAAATTAGACTATGTATTGGAAGTATATATACATAAATATTAAAGCAATTTTATCATTATTGCATTACTATGACAACTAGAATTCATGGAAACAGTTTATAATAATGCATTGGCGTATGTGTGAAGCTCCACTAATGTGGCAACGATGATTTTGCCATTCTTAGCATGCAAACATTAAAGGTTACATTTATTTCTGGCATACAGTTATTAAAGAAAATCAAAATACTAATATAGACTCTCCTCAAGGAAAAGTGCTAGCAAAAAAAAAAAAAAAGACATAATCCACTTATCCGTAGATGTCTGTTCCTTTATGGTTTTCGGCAGCCAGATGTATGACAAGGTTAGAAACATTGGATTTTATCTACTTTAGAAATATCTGTAATTTTTCGGGGTAATTTGGTTGCAAAAAAGGGATAATAGACATGAATTAAATTAACATTTTTAAATAACAAAGTAAAGTTGAACTAAATAATGAGTAAAGTAAACAATTTAAGGAATAAAACTTTGCAGTGTCGTCGTCTGCTGTTCGTAACTGTGTGGCAAGTGCGCTTAGGAACCAGAAGCAGCAACTTGTTTTAAGTGGAATGTGGAGTGAATTGAGACCAAAATGTGTATAATAACAATCAAATAAGCACTGTGGAGTTTAAGTTGTGATGGCAGTAAGGATAAAAACCACCGATTACAAGGTAAAAATGAATTCAGTTCAAACCATGACCCCGGGAATAACAAGTTTCATACTTTCACTAATATAGGCAACAAAATGTTGTTTTATTGTGCTGATTACAACTGCAATCTTGAGTAAGATCAATAAAAGTTACATATATACGCTAACATTGTTCAAATGAGTGCTGGGAAAGATGGTGTCCATCACTGACCAGACCCTTCCATCCACACGGTAGCTGCCATATTGGATTTCAGAACTGCCTTGAAAACATATTTTACGAAGAGCGTCACATGCTTATTTTGGTTCATATGGGGCTTTCATATATCACATTATGTTGACAAAACTTTAATCTTTTGAATGGTATGCTTAGAGTTGTAATTGTATTCTTGTTTAATCAATTAAATATAGAGTGAATAAGACCCGTCCAGCATGATGAGGGTTGGTCGTCCGTGATGTTTTACCCTAAACTTGTAATTTCAGCACAACTTTCCCGAGCATCTCCAGTGAACACAGACATCTTACTTAATCACTTATAAAAAGCTATGGAACTGTTTTGTTAGGTCTCAAGATATTACCACCAATAACAGTAAGAAAGGCAGCAGTACTCCCGTGACTTAAATTTATTTATTTATACCCAAGAATTCTTGTTATTAATTTATTTACACCATCTAGCTTGGCCTGTTTCCACAAAATGCTATGCAAGTTTTGAGTTTGTCAAGTTTTTTTTTCATTTTTATTTTATTTGTTAAAACTAAGGATGCATTTTAAAAAAACAATATTGCTATGTCAGTTCATTATGAAATATAGGTATGTAGTAAAAGTGTGCCTTTATACTCTTAAAGAAGATATCTGACTTGACTTTTCTGTGTTTTCTTACATTATCAAGTAGTTTAACCAGATCACTGAGCTAATGTTTAGCTCTTACTAGGCTAACAGAATATCTCTTACCATTCAGAAGTCTTCATTAAATTATCCCTTTGGCTTGTATGTATTTAAAAATGATATTGTTATGATACAATAAAGTTTGTTCATACTTACCTGGCAGATATATATATAGCTGTATTTTCTGAAGTCCGACAGAATTTTAAAAACTTCCGACACACGCAGTGGTCGGCCAGGTGGTTAGTACCCATTCCCGCCGCTGGGAGGCGGGTATCAGGAGACATTCCCATTTTCTATTCATAATTTTTATTTCCACTGTCCCCTGAGGGGAGGTGGGTGGGTACTTGATTATATATATCTGCCAGGTAAGTATGAACAAACTTTATTGTATCATAACAATATCATTTTGTTCATGAAACTTACCTGTTAGATATATATATATAGCTGAATCCCACCTTTGGAGGTGGGAAGGGACAGAATTGAAGGATTTTGGGAAACAAATGCATGCAGATGATTTACATCTTGGTTCCACCTGTTAGCATAGCTGGCTTCGTGGTTACTGCCACGTAAGTCTGCTTGTGCTACTAGAGTTGCCAGCGAGGTAGAGACCTATATAGCTGGTGCACTCCAGATGATCTGTCAACAGGGGCGAGACCACGACGAGACTAGACCATATTGGACCATACCATGAGGGCTAGAAGTAAAATAAAAAATATATATAGATATATATATATATATATATATATAATAGATAATATATATATATATATATAATATAGTATATATATATATATATATATATACACACACATATATCACCACCTGACCAACCTAGCCAAAGTTAAGGTGTTTTAACTAAGGCTTAAGAGTTAAGAAGTCGCCGTTGTCGGCGACTCAACAACTAAATTAAGAGCTCTTCCTAACCATTTTCTACAGGATAGATGAGTGGTACTTCTTGCCCCCAAGATTGTGTCTGCAGACACGTATGGCCCTAGCGAGCAGCAGATCTCATATGCCATCTTCACATCTCGCAGGGAGTGTGAAGTGAACACAGAGTTGCTTCGCTAAAACATGGGACTCAGGATGTTGCTGAGTGCCATGCTCTGTTGAAATGCTTCCGAGGCCGCGCCCTCACCTCGTGAGCATTCAGATAAAAAGATTTCAAATCTTTGTGCAAACACAATGAAGGAGCATTTTTGAAAGAACTCCTTAACTCTAAAGCCAGGCCTCGTACATACCAAGTGCGGATCTACCGAAGCTTTCGGTAGCCACACCCTATCTTTGCAGACAACCCCGTCTGAAACTAGCCTAACTAGAATTCAGATATTTTATGCAAAAATGAATCAAATTCAAATCAATTTAAGATAGTGTATGCCTAGCCACAAATCCCACAAATCCAAGTAAATAAATCAAAAGACAATTAGGATACTTAGCGGCAATGAAGTTTCCAAAATCCTAAGACGGAGGTACTGAAAACAGGTGTTTTCAGCACCGGCGACAGAAAAATTATGAATAGAAAATGGGAATGGTTCCTGATACCCGCCTCCCAGCGGCGGGAATGGGTACTAACCACCTGGCCGACCACTGCGTGTGTCGGAAGTTTTTTTTTTTTTTAAAAATTTTTTTAAAACGTGTCGGACTTCAGAAATACAGCTTATATATATCTGACAGGTAAGTTTCATGAACAAAAGATTTTTTTACAATACTGTAAATAATTTAATTTTGTTTAGGCCATTCCGTTTAATACTTTTTATAAAATGGCAAGATTTTATGAAGTTATTCTCTATCCTGCAGCTACGATCAGATGTTGTCCCCAAGACATCGGAAAACTTTCGCCAGCTGTGTACAGGAGAGCAAGGTTTTGGATATAAGGGTTCTATCTTTCATAGAGTTATCCCAAATTTTATGTGCCAAGGTGGAGATTTCACACATGGAAATGGGACTGGTGGCAAATCAATTTATGGAGCAAAGTTTAAGTAAGTTCATACAGAATTTGCATACAAATTTTCCTTTTTTCAAGAACAGAAGAATCTGTATAGTCTTTTCATTTGTGGAAGGAAGGTTATTAAAATATTAAACTGTAAAAGGCCAATTCTAGGAAGAAGTAAGACAAAAGAAAGGTGTATTTTGACATGTGATACATTAGCTAACTTGCAAATGATAGGAATTGAAGAAATGTGGTATCAAAAGGCAGGAGAAAAAATAATAAGAAGACATCTTCAAGATCAACATGGTTTTGACACTTAAGTGGAAAGAAGAAGGTAAAAAAACAGTAGGTACTAAAGACCTCTGAAGATTTGTTCTTAAATTACGAGCGCCTCGTGCATTAACATATAAAAGTTAACTGTTATTAAATTCAAACTATTACTTCATTATTATTTCATACTTTTTAGCTCAAATCTGTCCAAATGACAATTTTATTTAAAATTTGAAAGGATCAATAGTTTAGCGCAATATTTTATCTGTGATGGTAAACTTAAAATATAGACATCTGTTAATTAATTAAAAGACATCATTTGAAGTTTTTTTCAAAGGTTTTAATTATGTATGTAAAGTACTTCATAAAGGGAAGTCATTTGGTTTTTATAGGGGTGAAAATGAAAAGTTCATAGAATAGATTTTTTTGGGCAAAAATTGATGCACGTACAGGATTTCCTACATATTCATGGTAAAAAATACAATATAGCCATATCCCAGTGAATAGAAATTTATCTGAAACTGGCTCTCTGAAGATGTTTACATTACTTTCCTGCCCTGCTGTTTATCAATTTCACATTACTGTACTACTGTTTGTCAATTTTCACTAGTTATATAATCTGACTAAATAAAAATTTTTGATTAATTTAATACGTACCTAATGGTTTTTTAATGTTTAATACATTTTTGAGCTCCTGTTGTGATTGGCATTTATTAGAATAAAACTGATAATTAATTTATCAAATGCCCTTGCAATATTTTAAAGTTTATATGAATCACTTTTGAAATTAAATTGGTATTTTACATTGAGTACACATCCCCACCTCTACAGGAACTGTACTTGTTAATCAAAACTTGCATGCTTATACTATGGTCCTCTTGTCAACCTCATTTTTAACAGTTTTATAACTCCTTACCAACCAACATTGGTAATAATTTTATATAAAAACTGTCCTCTGTATTTTGGAATGGAATGGAATGGAATATAGAGTTTAGGCCAAAGGCCAAGCACTGGGACCTATGAGGTCATTCAGTGCTGGAAAGGAAACCGAGAGCAGGTAGGTTTGAAAGGTGTAACAGGAGGAAAACCTCACAGTTGCGCTATGAAATATTTGTTAGGAAAGGGTGGATAGCAAGATGAAAGAAAGATAATGTGAAGGGAGGTACAGTAATAGGAATGAAAGGGGTTGCAGCTGGGGCCCCCAAGAGACTCTGGAAAGAATCTTTAGTAATGCATACAGTTTATCTTTTGAGGTGCACAACCACCAGCCTGAGAAGAGTCTACTTGAGGAGACTTAGAGGTCTGGAAAAACTAAGCCCTATTAATAATAATTGAGATGCACTGACAGTGTTACCCCTCTATGGGGGCTGTGTACAAATGAATTATACTTAGCTTCAATGTACTTTGAACAAAACTTAGCTTTAAAATATTCTGTATCAGTGAAACACCATACATTGTGCATATGTTTTGACATGAATTCCGGGAGATAAATATTTCTGATCTTTTCCAGGGATGAAAATTTCAAGCTAAGGCACACTGGTCCTGGTATCCTGTCAATGGCAAATGCTGGACCTCACACTAATGGTTCACAATTTTTCATCACAACAGCAGAAACATCATGGTTAGATGGTGCCCATGTTGTCTTTGGATCTGTTGTTGAAGGAATGGATGTTGTAAGAGAGATAGAAAAACTAGGATCACGTTCTGGGCGAACTAGAAAAATGGTGTTGATATCAGATTGTAATGAATTAAAAGAATAAAATTTTCATGATTAGTAAAACACTGTATAGTTTGTCATTAAAGTTGACTTGTAAATTTGTTGTATGTGAGCCTTGAAGAATTGTATTTTATAGTATTGAGCCTTGAAGAATTGTATTTTATAGTATTGAGCCTTGAAGAATTGTATTTTATAGTATCAGACACATCTGCTTTGGCCCAGATGCCATTCCCCCAAAACAAAAAAAATGTGCCATTATTTGGGAAGAGGAATTTTTCTGAATAGGCTCAAAAAGTTACTTTATTCTATATTTTATTAGACACCTTATGATATAGAGATGTATATTCTTGTTACATCTACCAAGGAAATAATGGTTTTGTTTCACTGTTTATTTGTTAGAATTTCATGAAATTTAATCAGCTGATTTTCATGAAAATGGTGTTTACCAAAGTTTATCTACTGGAAATAACCACCAAATTAACATTTCCCCATTATTTCATCCAAATCCATTCATCCATTCAAGATTTATTTTTTTTTTCAAAATCATGGCCCGCACAAGTAATGAAGGTAACAGTGTTCTAAGGGTTGTTATCATTGTTGTCATTATCACAGATGCAGATGTCATCAATGCACCTAAATCCGTGCAAGACAGCAGTACGTTGAGTGTTTAAAATAGTGGTCATTGAAGGTTAAAACATTGGTCATTAAATTTTCAGAGGCCTTGGAGGTTTGCAATCTGATTAGCCTTTCAAGTTTTAAGAATGTAACTGCATCCTAGGTTAATGAAGGCTACTTCAGACTGAGACAAATATCACAAATTCTTGGTAATTTGTATTTTTCCTAGCGATACTTACCTCAAACCATTACAGTGGAGATTCCCGGATGTCGATCCGGGTCCGACCAGAAAAAACTGGTTATACGCCGCACCCTTAGGGGTCGAAGACCACGTTATCCTACTGACCTATCGCCAGTCCTTCTTACTCGACTCCGAGGTGCCTACCCTAAGCTTCAGCGGGGATGGAAGGAAGGGAAACATTCTTCCATGGTTCGAGGTAAGTATCGCTAGGAAAAATACAAATTACCAAGAATTTGTGATTTGTTCCGATGCGAGATACTTACCTCGAACCATTACAGTGGAGACTTACTCCTTAGGAGGAGGGCGAAGGTTAGGGGAGGAAACAGCCCCAAAGTTGCTAGGTCAGAGGAGGGGGCGACTGCTCCCCTTGGAACTCAACCCTGCTCTGTTATACTGGGGGTTGGTCCGGGGAGGTCCTAAAGCAAGCCTGGTGTGGGTATAACCAAACCTTGACATGTAAAACTGTGGGTTGTACTTAGAACCATACGCACTCCCGCGTATCCTACCTGAGTATCCTGGACTCCTCACTTCCTCCGAAGGCCCAGGGGGAACAAGGACAAGGATCAGGGGGAAAAGTTGCACACACACACACACTCCATACACACATGACCATCCACCCCAAGAAGGGTGAAGAGGGGACCTAGACCTGTTGCTGGCCTACCACCACGGGGCCAATCTCAAAGGCATCGAGCGACCTCCTCGTGCAGTCTTTAAGATAGTGGGCTGTGAACGTCGACTGCCTATTCCAGACTCCTGCCCTCAGGACCTGGTCCACTGCCATGTTCTTTGAGAACGAAACGGAAGCCCCAATTCTCCTAATGTCAAGGGGTCTGGCTCCCTTTGGAGGGGAAAGGCCCCCCTTCTCGTAGGCCCTCCTGATGGTTTCTTTCAGCCAGGAGATGGTGTTTTTCGAGGGTGCCTTCTTCACTCTTCCCGTGGTGACGAAGAGGTTCTTTACCTCCGGCCTGAACCGAGCTGTCATTTCCATGTACTTCCGTACTGCCCTCACCGGACAAAGGAGGAGATCCTTAGGCCGGTCTGATTTCGGGAGGGCAAGGATGGTAAACTCCACGAACCTGAGATCCGACACCGAGAGGTTCTGATTCTTAGCAACGAAGGAGGGGACGAACCTGAATGAGAGTTCTTTCCACCCCCTCGTGTTGGCCACTAGGTACAACAGGCCGTGGAGCTCTCCCACCCTCTTCGTGGAGGCCAGGGCTGGCAAAAACACCGTCTTGAGGGTCAGCTCCCTCCCTATCCAGGATGTCCTTGAGTGGCTCGAAAGGGGGGCTTCCTCAGGGAGTCCAAGACTATCGCTACATCCCAGCGGGGAACCAAGCCGGCGCTGGGGGGACACTTCTGCTTAAAGCTCCTTGTGAGCAAGGACAGCGGTTTTGAGTTCCCCAGATCCAACCCTTTCAGGGAGAAGTCCTGGCTTAATGCGGCCCTGGGTCCTTTGACCGCCAGAATTGGCAGGCCCCTGTCCAACCTCAGGTAGGTCAAGAACTCTGGGATGTCTGGGATCTTTGCTCGGAGGGGTTCCAGGGCCCTCTTCCTACACCAGGCCCCGAAAACCCTCCACTGCTTGGTAGATGTTAGAGGAGGACTCCCTCAATTAACCGGACATGTGAGAGGCCACCCTCACCAAGAACCCTCTCCTATTTAACAGCCGCTCGATAGTCTCCAGCCGTGAAGGGAGAGGGCTGGAATGCTCCCGTGGAACCTCTCGAAGTGGGGCTGCCTTAACAGGTCTGTTCCTGAGGGGGCAGCTCCCAATGCGGTAGAGAGGCCAACTCTAGAAGGTCCGGGAACCACTCCCTGTCCGGCCACCAAGGGGCCACCAACGTCAGGGCCGCCCCTTTCACCTTCCTCAGATGGTTGATGACCTGCCTGAGGACTCTGAAGGGAGGGAACGCGTACATGTCCAGGCCGTCCCACGGGTGCTGGAACGCATCCTCCCAAAACGCGGCTGGGTCTGGCACCGGGGAACAGTACACCGGCAGTTTGGCATTTAGCCTTGTTGCAAACAGGTCCAGGGATGGGGACCCCCACTTACCTATTAGCTCTCTACCACCTGACCCCGTCTGCTAAGGCTGTCGGCGATTACGTTCTTCTTGCCGGGAATGAACCTATCCGTCAAGGAGGTCCCGAGGGCTTCAGCTCGGCTCAAGATCTCCTCCGTCAATCCGCAGAGATCCCGTGATCTCAGGCCCCCCTGCTTCTTGACGTAGGCGACCACCGTGGCATTGTCGCACATCAGACACACCGAGTGTCCTCCCACTGCCTCCTTGAAAGCTTCCAGGGCACGCTTCACTGCCAAGAGCTCCAGCTTGTTTACGTGGAAGGTGCTCTCCTCTTGCGACCATATCCCTCCCACCGAGAGGGACTTCAGGTGGGCCCCACAGCCTACCTTCGACGCGTCCGTAAACAGGAGCATCTCTGGGGGCACTGACCTGAGGGGCACACCCCGACGAGAGTTTGCAGGATCCAGCCACCACCAACCGAGGGCCTTCCTTGCTGCCAGTGAGATGGGAACCGGCTTTTGAGGTGTTTCCTCCTCCTGGGACCACCCTACTTTCAGGTCCCATTGTAGGGGCCTTTATCTCAGCCTTCCCTGGGGGACTAGTTTTTCCAAGGAGACCAGGAGGCATAATAGTCTTTGCCACTCCTTTGCCGGTTTCGGGGAGTGGCTCAGGAAGTTACAGCCGATTCTTTGGAGGTTTGCCAGTCTGTCCTCCGATGGGAAAGCTCGCCCCACCTCCGTATCCAATTCCATCCCCAGGTTCACCATCCTGGTGGAAGGGGACCAGATGGGACCTCTCCCAGTTCACAACGACTCCCAGGGTTTTGCAAAAGGCCAGGAGGGCGTCCCTCTGCTCTACCAAGTGCTCCTTTGAGGAGGAAAGGAGTAGCCAGTCGTCTAGGTACGTGAGAAGGCGTATGCCCCTCTTGTGGGCCCGAGACGACACCAGGGAGAACACCCTCGTGAACACTTGCGGAGCTGTTGCCAGCCCGAAGCAGAGCGACTTGAACTGCAAGCTCTGGTCCTCCCACCTTATGCGCAGGTACTTCCTGGAGGACGGGTGTACCGAGATCTGGAAGTAGGTGTCCTTGAGATCCAGGGACATCATGAAATCCCCTTCTCTCACGGAAGCCAGCACCGAGCGTGGCGTTTCCATGTTGAAGGGCGTCTTTAGGATGTACGAGTTCAGGACCGAAAGTTCTATGACCGGTTGCCACCCCCCGACAACTTCTCCATCAGGAAAAGGCGACTGAAGAACCCGGGGGAGTGATCTACCATCTGCTGGAGGGCTCCCTTCTCCAGCAGTGCTTGAACTTCTAGCCTTAGGGCCTCCCTGAGACCAGGGTTCCGGGGCTGAGAAGCCAGATTGGCCAGCTTCCCAGTCAGGGGAGGCTTCTGGTCTAGAAAGGGGATTCGGCAACCGTCCCTGAAGACCTGGACTGTCCAGGGCTCGGCTCTGAGATCCTCCCAGTTCTGCCAACAGCTCGGGAGGCAACCCCCCAACTTTGGCGAAAGACACGGTAGGGGGCCTCGACTCCTACTTCCTCCAAGGGAAGCGGTTGTTACGACCCCTTCTGGAAGTAGAGGGGTGTCTGGACCTGAAGGGTGCCTGGGAAGGCCTGGTCGTGAGGAAGCCCAGGGACTTAACCCCCTGACAAAATCAGTTCCTTGAATTGGGCAAGAGAGGCCTCGTCCCTCAACTCGTGGAGGGTTGGGAACCTGGCTACTGCCCCGGACCACAGATCTAACCATGAAGCCATGTGAATAGAGGTCCAAGCTGTGATTTCCATAGCCATAGCCTCCTGGTGAGAGAAGGAGACTAGCCCTGATGCAAGCCTCTCTTCTGAGAGTCCGGGCGCCAGGGTCGCCAAGTTACCCTCCACGGATTTGGGGAGAAGAGGGGCACCTTCCGGGGCATATAGCCTTATCTGATTCAGCTTAGATGCTGGGAGTAGCCTAGCCGAGGAGTGCAAACACAGGGAGTTACTCGACCCTGCTATGAGTTTCTCCATCACCGTCAGGGCCTTCTTCGTATTGTTGGACCTAGGGAGGCTGAGAGAGGGCTTAGGTTCCTCTGGGTCCCTGAACAGAATGTCCACAGCCATGGATCTGTTGTCCTCTATCGTCGGGGATGGCTCCTCTAGCCGGTTCATGGACCTAATCAGAGAGAGGACCCTCCTAAAAGTTGAACTCTCATCCACTGGACCTAGTTCCTCCAGGGCATTCTGGAGTTCTTGGATGAGGGTCTCTTCCTCAGCGTCCCTCGACGGAGGCGAGACCCCAGACCTTGGACGGGGGGAAGCTGGAGAAGCTCCCCGGAGAGGGACACTTAAACCCGGTTGTAAACCGGTCTCCTGCAAGGGGGGATGCCCCGAACGCCCGGACCGCCCTGAGGAGGGGGCTCAATCCTGAGCAGTGGAGGGGCTCTGAACCCCCTAAGGAGGCATCGGCCCTAGGCTCCGTCCCCTAGGGCCCCTCGCTGGGAGGGGTCAGGAGAAAGAACCTGTAGAAAAGCGGGAGACTTCCTCTCCGATGATACTGAAGGTGAAGGGGCGCCCCGTCTCTTCTCCCACTCCTCGACTCCCTCAAAAGCTTCGCCGATGAAGCTTTAGGTTTCTTTTTCTTCTTAATGGAAGCTAAATCCCACTGGTACGAGGGCCAAGAAGTGCACTCCATGCACGTGTTGGCTTTCAAGCAAGTGGCCCCCCAACACGAATTACACAGTGAGAGGATTAATTAGAAGGGGCGAGAGAAAAGCTCCACAAGCACGTCCTTCAGGACCAGGGCAACGACATTGATGCTCCGAAGCCGACATCACACATATACATGACACACGTACACAAAGCACACACAAGGACAAAGGAAATGGGCCGGACACCGGACGAGCAGGGGTGTATGCACGCTCCTGCGACCAGAGAAGGACTGGTGATAGGTCAGTAGGATAACGTGGTCTTCGACCCCTAAGGGCATAGGCCTGGCCTGGGTGCGGCGTATAACCAGTTTTTTCTGGTTGGACCCGGATCGACATCCGGGAATTTCCACTGTAATGGTTTGAGGTAAGTATCTCGCATCGGAACAAATATATCTATGAACATTATCTTGAAATATATTTACAAAGCATAAGTACAATAACTTCTATGGAAATATTACAAATTAATATGCATATATACTGCTCTTTAAAAGGATAACAGAACATGGACTTAACACTGGGTACATCATAACTTCTCAGAAGTCATACTTACAACATATTTTGCTTTTTCATATACTCCAAAAAACACTGCTCCTCCAACTGATATCCACATGGTTCTTGGGATCACTCCTGCAAATAACCTGAAATTGGAAATAATTTTTTTTTTAAACAGGTCAAACAACTGCCAAAATAAATTTTTGTAACCAATCATTTATTTTAAAACATTCATTTTATAAATTATGCAAACATAATAGGGGTTATGAAAACTGTAATCCACCTTGCTTCACTGAGTAAGCATTTTAAATACATCATCGTTATCATCCATTGTTATAACAAGAAGGAAGTAGAGCAAAGACAGCAAGTACCCCCTGGCAACTTTTTTTGATAGGGAGTATATCCAATTTTGTTAATTGATTTTTATTTATTTCTTAAAACAGTACTGGTATCTATACTTAAGAAAAAAAATTGACACGTGTTTGGTGCCAATTCCTCATTTGTATGGAAAAACTAACCCCTATTAATAATAGTAACCTCATTTGTATGGGGGAGGGAGACCACCATATATATCTTTCCTGGCTGTCGGAATGGTCCTTTTTCTTTCCCTGTGCGACTCATCCACAGATGAGAAACCCTCTTTTGTCGCATGAGATATTCAGATGACTGGCTCCTTTATGGACTCAACTATACCCTTTCACTAGTCCTACTCTCCCAAACCAAAATTAGCAGTACGTATTAAGACCTTCCAGGCTGTTCACTGAACCTTAATACATACTGCTCAACAAACCCCTGCCATGCTTGTCTTGCCACCAACTTTGATGCTGACCATGCTCATGACCTGCTCAGTTAATTAATCAATTAATCTTCTTCTCATACAAGAGTATTCCTCCATTTCCAAAAATGAATATTCTGTAGAGAACTTGCTATATGGGAGTTACTTTTTCATATCTTTTAGATGCCTACAGTCTACCATCCTATAAGAATTTTTGTCACTCCCTTTAACCTCTGCTTTCCCCAGACAACTAATAATTGCTTTGCTACTTTGGAATTGTGGTTTACAGATTGGAGTTGACACAGACCAGCAATTATGTAAAACATCACAACATTAACAGGGTCATTTTTATATAAAATCATAAAAAAAATTGTAAGGAAATAGTAGAAGACATACCCTGAGAAACCCTTTTGAGCATATACTGTTTGAATTGCATTTCTAATGCTCCCTCTAGCAACAACACTTTCTCGTTCAGCCAACATTATTCTTGTTTTTGCAACATCTAATGGAGTTGTTACTGCTGCTGACAGTCCACCTGTGGATAGATATATTCAAGCTAAGTCACACACCATAATGCACTTAAGGTTATAAACATATAAAATCCAAATATAGGTTTCCCCACATAAATGTAATTCATAATTAATACAGGGCTTCATGTCAGCAGAAAATAATTTTCTTAAAAGAAAACTTGTCTTTTATATACAAACCCATTACTACTTATCATTTGGCCCAAATGTTTGGTGATCTGCAAATTTCCTTGACACACTAATCAAGAGCAAATAGGATCCTTGAATCCTCACATTCCAGGCAGATAAGAGTCTCACTTGTGTGTATTTTAGCCACTAACTGCAAGGGATAATTGAGGTTGAAGGTAGCACCATGATAATAGATAATGGGTTTGAATAAAAAAATCAATTTTCCTTTTGAAGAACTTCATGTGTTACACAACCCCATACCTTACAATTTACCCTGAATACCCAAGAGGAAAGATCCAGCATATTTTACAATTTACCCTGAATACCCAAATACCCAAGAGGAAAGATCAAGCTGCTAAAAACCCAAGAATTGGTTGACTGGAAATAAGGATGTTTGAAAGCTTCTGGGATTTAGATGAGCAATCTGGCCTGTACCTTTAAAGAAAATCAGGTGTTGGTATATGTAAGGTCTGGAGGATTACATCAAAGTAATTACAAGTTTAAAGGGTACTCCTGGGAAAAAATGGAGACACGATAGGCTCATAAAAATATAGGCTTGAAAAAAACCAGAAAGGCCATGACATCAGCAAAATAAAAATGAAAAGATGAGGACAGGCCATCTGTGTTACATCTCCACATGTACAAATATTTAAATATTTGGTACCTCCATATGACTGCCAGGCCAGACTACAGAGTTGACATCAAGACTTCCTAAAAGAACTGAAGCAGAAAAGGCATGATAAGGTGGAAAACTGACTAAACTCATCAGAACCTTAAGTATAAAAAATGAAAAATGCTGGCCTGTGTTTTGGAGTGGTTTCACAGGTGTTGTATTCTCAAGATAAGAAAATGCTTCAAAAATAACAATTTGTCGTAAATTGTATTTTTCCTAAGAATACAAACCTGAGGTCCTTTAACAATAGGAATATAACTTAGCGGCAGCTGAACTGGTCGTAAGCTTCGAACAAGGGGGATCGGTAGTTAACTGCTTGTCCCGCAGTTGACGGTCAGCTCGACTGCGAGGAGAGGAGTCACTTTGCTTTAGGCCCAGGAAAACGCAGAGTGAGGGGTGGCATGAGGTGGGACTATGTGTAAAGGACCTCAGGTTTGTATAGTTAGGAAAAATACAATTTTCGACAAATTGTTATTTGTTCCGGTACGTATACAAACCCTCGGTCCTTTAACAATAGGAAGACACTTATTGGTGGGTGGAATCTGAGTCTTATGAACAGACTGGTGTTCGTCCTACCTTGGTTCCCTCCCTGGTTGTAAGAGCAAAGGGAGGGATCCTAGCCTCCGCCCAACTGATCGGGATGTGTGCATAGGATCAGTGGTCAGACTTCTGGACCAAATTTATAAGAGGGAGGCAAGCGTACCTCTTATAAATAGCAACAAATGCAAGAACTAGTTCCTACTTCAAGAGCGCGCGCGAAGAAGCACTCCTCTTACGAGGTTCCCGTCGTCCAGCCACCAAGCTAGGTCCTGCCTCACCTCCTCCGTGGTGAGGGAAACGGGGAAGAAAGGCGGGTCTCTTGCCTGTGACCAACACTCCTTTAGCCTCCACTGAAGAGACTGCAGGTGAAGACGTCCATGAGGAACTAACTTCTCGAGAGACGGCAGGTGACCAATCACGACATGCCACTGCTGAGCTCTGAGAAAGGAACTGTCTTGCTGCCTCCCTGAACCTGCTGATCCGCAAATCTGCGGGGAAGACTCGCCCTGCTACTGTATCGATCAGCATGCCCAGGTACTTCATCCTCTGCTTGGGTACGAGATCCGACTTCTCGTAATTCACTGTGATCCCCAGATTGCGGCAAAATTCAAGGAGTCAGTCCCTGTCCTGTAGCAACTGCGAACAGGAGCTCGCCAGGACCAACCAATCGTCAAGATACCTCAGAAGATGTATCCCTACCGAGTGGGCCCAAGCCGACACCAGCATGAACACTCGTGTGAACACCTGTGGGGCGGTTGAGAGACCAAAACAAAGTGCCCTGAATTGGTACACCGTCCCGTCGAGGATGAAGCGGAGGTACTTCCTGGAGGATTGATAGATGGGTATCTGGAAATACGCGTCCTTCAGATCCACAGAAAGCATGAAGTCGTTCTCCCTAATGGAACCGAGCACTGAATGTACCGTCTCCATCGTGAACCGAGTCTAGCGAACGAATCGGTTCAAGGGAGAGAGATCTATCACCGGGCACCAGCCCCCCAAGGACTTCTCCACCAGGAAAAGTCGACTGTAGAAGCCCAGCGACTGATCCCCTACTACCTCCACAGCACGTTTGCTCAGCATGGCTTCTACTTCCTGCTGAAGCGCCACGTCCTTGGTTGAACCAGGAACATACGTCTGAAGATGGACTGGGTTGGAGGTGAGGGGTGGCCGAGACTCGAAGGGTAGTAAATATTCCTCCAGAAGGACGTTCACTATCCAGGTCTCTGCTCCGTAGCGCTGCCAAGTTGCCCAATGGCTCGCCAGGCACCCCCAACTTCTGGCAGCAGGTGAGGGGGAACGCTGTCCCTAGCGTTTCCCGCCTCTCTTCGACTTCTTCTTCCCAGATCCTCCTTGAGAGAAGGACTGGGAGGAGGGCTGGTTATGGTTGCTCTTACCGAAGAAGTCGAAGGCAGTCTTTCCTCTGGGCTTCGATGAAGCGATCGTCTTGGCCGCAGAGGAAGCGCTAGCTAAGCTCTTGGGCTTAGCCGCAATTGCTTGAGGTTGCCCAGCCACCTTTGAGACTGCCTGGACAAGACGGTCACTGTCGTCAGTGCCCCCTTGTTTTACCGCAGCGTCCACCATCTCTCTGGGGAAGAGAGAGGAGGAACTCCGCACTGGTCCGTTGCGATGACCCAAAGCCGCCTCTCGCCCAGCCGCCCTGGTCACTCGGGTGAGGACAGTGTCCCTACGCCGAAGAACCAGGTTGGCCCACAGGTTAGCCGTCTGGTGGGCCAGGTAGGAGATGGCCCTACCTCCAGACTGGCACAGTCTCACAAAAGCCGGGTCTCCTTCAGGAGTGATGTTCCCCAAAGAGGCCGCGGCTTTCGACACTGTGAGGGACCACAGATCGATCCAGGAGACTGCTTGGAATGCTGCCATTGCGGTAGACTCCAAGGCAAGTGCCTCTTGCTGCGAGAACCAGAGGTTCTCCGACAGGAGCTGCTGCAGACACCCCTGGAGTTAGCCTGTTTGGGCGGCAGAGGATCTTCCGAAGGCACATAGAATCTCCTCTGTCGTGGTATAGGTGGAGCTTGGATGACCTGCCGGACCGAAGTGAACCCTCCTGTCCTGAGACAAGAGCGTCCACCTGGCTCAGCACACTATCAGCCAAGGCTGATCGCGGCAGACCCACTGTCGTCCTGGGTTCCTTCTTAAGACCCCAGAACGACTCCAAACCCGATGTGGGTTCGGAAGGTGGGAGCGGCAATCCTTCCCCAAGGTCGTTGTGCTGACAAATCAGCGCAATAACCTCTGAGAACGATCTCTGGAGTGACTGCATCCTGCGGAGATGGGCCGTCAAGCCCATCCAGCGAGAACGCCTCCTGAGAGCCTCCTCCTTCCACAGGAGGAACCACAACAGACCCCTCCTGCCACTTGTGCATACGATCTGGTCGGTCCAAGGACCGTGCCAGGCTCATAGGGCGTCGTGGCAGAATCGCCTCGCTCTTCCACGGGAAGTTGAAGGGATAGGAGAGGGAGACCTGACACTCCCCCTGCGCCCACTGGCAGAACCGGTGTGTTGAGGGGGGCGCCAACCCGCGGTGGCGATCGAGCTGCAGGCCTAGTCGAGCAGCTCTCCCTGGGAGAGCGGCTGGACCGAGAACAGCGGCGACGGTCCCGAGCGTCAGAAGAGCTGCTGCTGGGCCCCCCCTCCGCCCGGTCCTGGTGGGAGCGGCGGTCAGGGGACCTGCAGAGTCCGCTGTTGCGGTGAGAGTAAGGCCTGTCCTCACAGCGCATCACGCTGCTTGGACCAGCCGAGGCTGGTTCAGGTGACCGAGGGGACCGCTTCCTTGCCTCAGCTGTCTGGGACCGTCGCGTCAACCCTGGGTACCAGCGGCTCACCACGAGAGCAATTGCTGGCCTGGCGGGAGTCACCTGGATGACTCTCGCCAGTCTTCCGCCCCGTGCCTAGATCCTGGGTCTTGGCTGCATGGTCACCGGTGGGCGACCGTACACTCGGTACCTCTTGCGAACGAGAGGCTGAGATGATACCTGGCGCCAGGCGAGGAGGTACCGGTGTCAGTTGGAGCTCCTCCGGTCCCCGTCTTCTTCCTTGCGGAAGGAGAGACGTGCCCCGTTCCCGAAGGAACAGGAGGACCAGCGGAAGCCCCAACCTTCCCACTGGAGTGGGAAGGACCCTTAGAAGTCTCAGAGCAAGCCTTCTTAGGGGGGAAGAGGCGATCTTCTTCTTAGGCTGTGAGGCCTTAGAAGTCGAAGGGGAAGCGGCGGCAGACGACGACGAAGAAGACGACGACGACACCTTCCTCCTCTTCTTCTTCTTCTTCGTCAGCTTCTTCAGGACCACCGTCAGGTCTTCCATCCAGGACGGAGCCAGGGCAGTTGCCGAAGCAACAGGGCCCGACTGCACCTGTCTGGAAGGACCTGGGGTGGGAGCAGCAACACCACGAGCAGGAACGACGGCGGCAGGAACTAGTACTGGAACTGGAGCGGCAGCGTGGGCAGGAACAGGAGGCAGGACAGGAGTTAGCGGCATCCTATGCACCGGTGGCAGGTCCAGCGGAGAGCTCTTAGGACACCGGACGTCAGGGGCTGAGGCGAGAGCGGCAAAACCAGGTGGTGGCGTCACAGCAGGCATCCTCATCCCCGTCAGCGGCGTCTGCACAGCGGCTGTCGGGGTCACCGTGGCTACGTGCTGTGTGTACACCAGGTGTGGCAGCACAGCGTAGCCAGGCGTGGATACCGTAGTTGTAGTGGTGGTTGTCGAGCTGTGTGTCACAGGTGTAGACCCCCTCGCCAGGTAACTCAGCAGCCCCTGAATCGTCGGTGTCCCCTGGAGCCCCAACGAGTACCAGGCCCAGCCGAGATCGTCACCCGTGGCAAGCAAACCTGAAGAAAACAGTCGAGTTAGTAAGGGGGGGGGACAGATCCCACCCCGAGCGAATGGAAGACCCCGAATACAGTTGGATGTCAGGGTATCTTCCCCCCCTCCACGCTCGACTGATCGAGCGAAGAGAAGGAACGAGATACGTGACCAGGGAAGCAACCGGAGAATCCTCCGACGAATCCCTGGCCGGCTTACGCAGCTTCTTCCTCCCCCCCATAGCGCTCCCACTGCTCCTCCAACCAAGAAACACATACATAACGTCTCAGTGCGAGAGCATTCTCACCCTCTACACCAAGTACAATACTCATGAGGGTCCACCTCAACAGAGGACCGAAAGGCCCCACACTTTCGTCCCTCCACACCAGGGCACAATCTCCGGCTGATGGGGTCTCTCCAGTTCTCGAGAATCCATCATTGACAATTCAAAAACACTGAAGGAATAAAAAAAAAACACACATACTTACGTAGCCTTTTGCACAATCACACAGTAAAAGAGAAAGCCAAAAGAAAATCTTCACATACGAGGATAGCGGGCAGAGAGCGAACAACACGTCTGTCTCCGTCGGCGGCCGAAAGCAAAGTGACTCCTCTCCTCGCAGTCGAGCTGACCGCCAACTGCGGGACAAGCAGTTTAACTACCGAACCCCCTAGTTCAAAGCTTACAACCGGTTCAGCTGCGGCTAAGTTATATTCCTATTGTTAAAGGACCGAGTGTTTGTATACGTACCGGAACAAAGACAATTTTGAACAGATGAATAGTTGCTTATGCATTTAGGGCTACACTGATCATGTAATAAGCACAGTACCCAATGGGTACAAACATTCTTGTTTTGTCATAAAGTTTTCATTAAACAAAGGAGTAAAACAATAAATATACATTATTTACCTAACATTTAAATAGTTTCAGAAACAGTATTGTAATATAACCCACATTAGTTGAGGGCTGAATGTATTCATGCAGAAATATATATGAAAAGTTTAGACTGAAGAATCCTAATTAACTACATTCTTACCAGCTATTGCTCCACACAGTGATGCTTGCCATGAGTCCACATATTTTCCTTGATATTGAGACCACCATTTCTTAAGTAGTTCCCATAGAGGAAATTGTATAAAAGAAAATGGAATCTCTCTTGCCACTGTACTGAAATACCCTCTGTATAATCCTCTGATTCCCTCATGTCTAAGTGTGTCTTTAATTACTTGAAGAGATGATTGATACAGAAGAGCCTGACGTCTCTGTTTCACAATCTCCATGGGTACTCTTACTACACAAGCCACCTGAAGTGAAAAATGAAGTTTTTATGTTAAAACAAAGTTTAATGTATACTTACCTGGCAGGTATATATATAGCTATATTCTCTGTTCCACCTGGCAGAAATTTTCAAAACTCGCGGCAAACGCTAGTAACCTATTAGTAGTTCAGGCAACCACCACCCCGTTACCGTGGCGCTAGCGCTAGGAACCGTTCCCAATTGGGCCAGATTTTCTCTGAA
The DNA here is from genome assembly GCF_015104395.2 of Macrobrachium nipponense. Lineage (NCBI taxonomy): Eukaryota > Metazoa > Arthropoda > Malacostraca > Decapoda > Palaemonidae > Macrobrachium > Macrobrachium nipponense. The sequence continues at coordinate 79,021,560 of NC_061107.1, read as the reverse complement.
CCCTGTCTCCTGAGGGGAGGTGGGTGGGAATTAAATTATATATACCTGCCAGGTAAGTATACATTAAACTTTGTTTTAACATAAAAACTTCATTTTAATGTATGACACTTACCTGGCAGGTATATATATAGCTGATTGACACATTTGGAGGTGGGTCAAAGACAGCAACATTATTAGAGTATAAAAATATTATTAAAATATTATTAAAACTCTAGGTTCCTTACCTGCTAAGGTAGCTGACTTCATAGGTCCTGCCTCTAAGCCTGCTTAAACCTTAGGAGCTCTCAACAAGGAAGTGTCCTGTATGTTGAAGAAGCTAAGACTGGAACTGACAACTGGACGTGACCAATGTGTTGACAGAACCGTACAGCCCTCTTATGCCACGGCATTCAAGCTAGTAAAAGATCATTTACCTGAACTACACACACACCATCACAAAATAATACTAACAAGACTGATAAAAGTACCGAACACTTTTCTCAGACGACCAAAAAACACAAACACCATCACCTAATAAAATCAACTAGCTTAAAAGAAGGTTATGGGGTAGTAACTCCTTTGCCCAATACTGTACCAGAGGACACGTATGGACCTAGCGTCTGACAATTATCAAAGGTTGTCTGAATATCCCTAAGATAATGAGACGCAAATATTGAATTAGTTCTCCAATATGTGGATTCAATAATTTCCTTGAGGGCTAAATTCTTTTTAAAAGCTAATGAAGTCGCAACTGCCCTGACTTCATGAGCCTTCACTTTCAAAATCCCAAAGCTCTGCTCTTGACACAACACATGAGCGTTCTCTAATCAACTCTCTCATGAAGAAGGCTAGAGCGTTCTTCGTCATGGGTCTACTGGGGTCTTTAACTGAAACACCACAGAGCATCAGAATTCCCTCTGATATCTCTTGTTCTTTCCATATAAAAAAACGCAATGCTCTCACTGGGCAGAGAACTCTTTCTTGCTCGTGACCCACTAACTCAGACAGACCCAAAACTTCAAAGGATCTTGGCCAAGGATTAGCTGGATTCTCATTCTTGGCCAAGAAACCTTCTTGGAATGAACACACTGCGTTGCCACGTCTCCATCCCACCTTCTTCGATATGGCTTGAAGCTCACTAGCTCTTTTAGCGGTTGCCAAAGCTACTAAAAAGATAGTTTTCTTAGCAACATCTCTCAGAGAGGATTTCTCTAAAGGCTCGAATTTGCTAGAAGTTAAATACTTCAAGACCACATCGAGGTTCCAAGCAGGTGGCCTGCATTGTGGTTGTTTCTTTGTACCAAATGACCTAATCAGATCTCTAAGGTCTAAGTTATTCGAGATGTCTAGATCTCTGTGTCTAAACACTGAGGTTAGCATACTTTTATAACCTTTGATTGTCGAAACTGACAAACCCAATTCCTTCCTCAAGTATAGAAGGAAATCTGCGATTTGGGTCACAGAGGTACTGGATGAAGACACTTTCCTGTTCTTACACCACTTCCGGAAAATTCTCCCACTTCGACTGATATACTGTGATTGTGGAGGTTCTTCTGGCTCTAGCCACTGCACTGGCCACCTCTCTAGAATATCCCCTCGCTCTGACAAGACTTTCGATAGTCTGAACGCAGTCAGACCCAGAGCGAGGGTATTCTTGTGAAACCTGTCGAAGTGGGGTTGTCTGAGTAAATCTACTCTTAGAGGAAGAGTCCTTGGCGTATCTATTGTCCATTCCAGTACCTCTGTGAACCAACTTTGGGCCGGCCAAAACGGGGCTATTAAGGTCATCCTCGTTCCTTGGCTCTCCCTGAACTTCTTCATCACTTTCCCCAGTACCTTGAACGGAGGAAAAGCGTACAGATCTAAGTTTGTCCAATCCATCAGGAATGCGTCGACCGCCACTGTTTCCTGGTCTGGAACCGGAGAGCAATAGGTTGGTAACCTTTTTGTTCTGGCTGTCGCAAACAGATCTACTACCGGACGGCCCCACAACTTCCACAGGCTCTGGCAAACCTCCATGTGCAACGTCCACTCCGTCGAGAGAAGTTGTTCTCTTCTGCTCAACAGGTCCGCACTCACATTTTTCTCTCCTTGTATAAACCTGGTGAGCAGCACGACACTTTCCTCTTCCGCCCAAAGCAGAACTTCCTTTGCCAACTTGTAAAGGGAAAAGAATGAGTCCCTCCTTGTTTGCGGATGTATGCCAGAGCCGTGGTGTTGTCCGAGTTGATCTGCACTGTCTTGTCTCGAATCAACTCTCTGAAGTGCTTCAAGGCCAAGAAAATTGCCATCAGTTCTTCCTGTTTATGTGCCAACTTGTTTCTTCCTTGCTCCAAAGTCCCGACACCTCTTGAGGGCCTAATGTCGCTCCCCAACCCGCGTCCGACGCGTCGGAATACAAGATGAGGTCTGGGCTCTTCTGCTGAAGCGACATCCCTCTTGCTAACCTGCCTGGAGTTAGCCACCACTTTAATTCCTCCTTCACTTCGGCAGGAATTAGAAACTGGAAGGAATCCGGTTGTAATTTTCTTGGCCATGAATCCTTCAGGAAAAACTGTGTAGAGGTCTCATGTGCAGTCTTCCTAAAGAAATGAACCTCTCTAGCTGAAGAGAGTGTGCCCAGTAGACTCATCCCATCTCTTGCTGAGCATCGGTCTTTCTTTAGAAAGTCCTGCACCTTCCGAATGCATTGGGCTTGCCTTTCGGGGAACGGAAAAGCCCGAAAAGTCACTGACGATATCTGAATCCCCAAATAAACTATCTGTTGTTGGGGATTCAATTGAGACTTTCCCATGTTTACCACCAGACCTAGGTCTTTTGCTAAGTTCAATGTTTGATTCAAGTCCTCCAGACATTGACTTCTTGATTGGGATCTTATCAACCAGTCGTCCAGATAAAAAGACACTCTGATCCCTCTTAAATGCAACCATCTCGCCACATTGGACATCATCCTCGTGAACACTTGGGGGGCTGTGCAAAGGCCGAAGCACAGGGCCTTGAACTGAAAGACCCTGTCTTGAATCACAAACCTTAAATACTTCCTGCTTCCTGGATGAATCGGAATATGAAAGTATGCGTCTTGTAAGTCCAGGGTCACCATCCAGTCCCCTGGACGTACCGCTGCCAGTAGTGAATCGTTCGTCTCCATAGTGAACTTGGTCTTTTCTACGAAAAGATTCAGTTGACTTACATCCAGAACTGGCCTCCAACCTCCCGAGGACTTTGCAACCAGGAAACAACCGGTTGTAAAATCCCGGAGATTCGTGATCCAGAACAGGCTCTATGGCTCCTTTCTCTAGCATGGAAGCTACTTGCTCCCACAGAGCCGCTTTCTTCACTAAATCGTTGTAATTTGCCCCGAGGGCTCTCGGAGATGTTGCGAGAGGAGGTTTCTTCAAGAAAGGAATCTTGTACCCTTCCCGAGCTACGTTGACAGCCCAGGGATCTGCCTTCATGTTCTGCCAAACTTCCCAAAAACCTAGAAGTCTGGCTCCCACTGTCGTCTGGAGGACTGATATCTCATTCTTTAGAAGTGGTCTTGGCTCCTCTTTTAGTGGGTACTCTCTTACCCCTAAAAGGCGGGTCGAGCGAATGTTCTGCCTCGAAAGGGCTGTTGCGAAGGCCTAGTTTCCTTTGGAGTTTCTTAACCAACTTGGATGGTAAGAACTTCTTAACTGAAGACGAGAGAAGATCTTGAGTGGCCTTCTGAGAAAGGGAGAGAGCTATATCCCTAATCACCTCTGAAGGAAAAAGCTGTTTCGAAAGGGGAGAGAACAGCAACTCCGATTTCTGAGAGTTAGAAACTCCTTTTGAAGCGAAAGAACACAACAGCGATCTCTTCTTTAGTACTCCTGCTGTGAACAAAGAAGCCAGTTCATTCGTTCCGTCTCTCAGAGCCTTGTCCATGCAGGACATAATGCTCTTAGCTGTTTCTATATCCTGCGAATCCTCTTCTTCTAGTGAGTTCGCCAGAGCTCCCAAAGACCAATCTAGGAAATTGAAGACTTCGAAAGTCCTAAAAATCCCTTTGAAAAGATGGTCAAATTCGGACGAAGTCCACCAGACCTTAGCAGACTGTAACGCCTGTCTGCGTGAGCTGTCTACTATACTGGAGAAGTCCCCCTGGGAGGAGGCAGGTACTCCCAGGCCTAGACTTTCTCCAGTAGCGTACCATACCACTCTGACTTCGATGCTAACTTAGCTGGTGGAAAAGCAAAAGAGTATTTTTCCCGCTTCTTTCTTATCCTTCATCCAGTCATTCACACGTTGAAGGGCCTTCTTCGCCGAAATTGAGAGAGTCTCTTAAGGAAAGAGGACTTCTTTGGAGTCCTAGTCTTGGAAAACTGCGATAGAGGAGATAAAGGAGCTGTCGGTTTGAATTCCCCTTCAAAAATAGAAAGAAGACGTGAAGTCAGAACCTTGTAATCTGAAGAAGGTTCCGTATTCTTTTCCTCAACTAATTCCAATTCCTCTTCTGCTGATGAAATGTCTTGCAAATCACTGTCGTGTTGACCTTTCTACTGACAACGTCCTGCCGCCTGCGTGCTGCGGCTAACGAAGAATCGGCGTCCTGCCCAGGCCTCTCGATGTCCTGCCGCCTGCGTCCCTGCGTCCATCGTAGACACATCTGCTTCCTGTCGCCTGCGTCTTACGTCCACAATTGATCCCGAGTCCTGACGTTTGCGTCCTGCTTCTTCCGAAACCATTTTCTTTTCATTCTTCTGCGTTCTGCGTCCTGAATAACCAAGCAATCGGCTGTCCTCGTTAGCGCCAGTGCGTCCTGCGTCCTCGGCGAACGCGTCCTTGTCTTCCCTCTTAGAAGACTTAACGGAAGGAAATCGTCCTTCCGCCTCGAAGATGACTGCACAGGCGCATCCCAAGACTTCACAAGAATGCCAGCTTGGACTGCATTTCCCTTAAGAAACCCTTCGTACTATCTTCCTGAATGGCAGAGGACGAAGGAGGAGGATTACGAGCGGGACTGCGACGTAACGGAGAGCGATCTTGTACTCTACCCGACGGAGAAAAACGGGGGGAAGATACACAAGAAGATGGAGGAGAGTCTCTCATCGAAATCCAAGGACGAGAAGGACGTACTAAGTCCTCTTTAGCACGAAAATGACAATTTGTCCAAAATTGCATTTTTCCTAACTATACAAACCTGAGGTCCTTTTACAATAGGAAGGTACTAGCGGCAGCTGGATAGGTCGTAAGCTTTCGAACGGGAGGGGTTCGGTAGTTAACTGCTTGTCCGACAGGCGCGCGCGCGCGACTGGGAGGTAAACAAATCACTTTTGCTTTTGGCCCAAGCAAAAACTGCAGAGTGAGGGGTGGCATGAGGTGGGGCTATGTGTAAAAGGACCTCAGGTTTGTATAGTTAGGAAAAATGCAATTTTGGACAAATTGTCATTTGTTCCGACACGGCATACAAACCTTCGGTCCTTTTACAATAGGAAGACTCACTTCTTGGTGGGTGGAATCTGAGTCTTTTGTGAACAGACTGGTGTTCGCCCAACCTTGGAAGCCTCCCTGGTCGTAAGAGCGAGGGAGGGATCCAAGCCTCTGTCCGATTGATCGGGGTGTGCACGCAGGATCAATGGTCAGACCTCTGGACCGAGTACTAAGAGAGAGGCAAGCGTATCTCTTCGTACCAGCAATGTAAGAACTTGTTCCTGTAACAGGAGCAAAGATAAAGTCATGGTTTTGACTCTTGTAGGCATCCACTTCCCCCCCCCCTTGTAGAAGGAAGTGGTGGATATTCTGCTCCTATCCTAGTGAAAGGGATAGGATGGGGCTCTGTCATATAGCTCACCGGCATCTCGTCCTTATCCAGCAGGGTAATGACCGTATCCCTCTACCCACAGGTAGAGGGGTAGAAAAAGATAGAAAGAGAAGCCAGTCACTTTCTCATTCACTATCTATTCATACAGTCACACCAGGACTCGATGCTGTTCAGCCTGCTAGGGTCTGGGTTAGCTAGACGACGTGTTGAGCAGCCACCACGGGTCCTAAGGAAACCGATCCAAGGACCTATGGGCAATATCCAAGAGGTATAAGGAAGGTGCCGGTAGTCTGGTTGTACCAGACCCCTGCCTTCCATACCTGCGCCACGGAGAAGTTCTTACGAAACGCCAACGAGGGGCCAATACTTCTGACTTCGTGAGCTCTCGGACGGGACGTACGGATGTCGTCACTACCATCAGCCTCATACGCCCTCCTGAAGACCTCACGCACGCAGCCAGGACGAAAGAGTGTTCTTGATACTTCTTTCTTGGTGACCCCGTTGCTAACGAAGAGGCGTCGACACTCAGGCCCGAGGTGTCGAGTTCTCTTCAGATAGCGCCGTAGCGTCCTCCCAGGACAAAGCAGCACCTCATCCACATCATTATCTGCATGAAGTTCCCGTACTCTCTTCGCCGATGCCAGGTCCAGCAAGAAGAGGGTCTTGTGAGTTCCCTGGGTTGGCAAGACCTTTGGAGGCTGCTCTTAAGCAAGGAGATCTCGAACGAGTTCGAGATGTCCAATCCCGTCAGTTTCAGGACGAGCGTCCAGGCGGCTCTGTATCCTTTGACTGTGGGAACTTAGCGGAGCTTCCTCGGCGAAGAAAAACGAGGAAAACCGCTACCTGCTGAAGAGTGGCTCTGAGAGGACGATAGGCCCCGTCTACGACACCAGCCACAGAAGACGGCCGACTTCCCCTTGGTACAACAGCTGCAGAGGACTGACGGACGTTTTCCACCCGCCATCTCTGTTGCTGCGCTAACGAAAAAAGCTTCTCGTTCGCAAGAGATGGTGGATAACAGTCCAGCCGTGAAGACGTAGGGACTGGACTGCTCGGTGGTACCGCTCGACGTGTGGCTTGGGCGAGAAGGTTGTGCTAATGGGGAATTTCTCTCGGTTCTCTTGCGAGAAGAGCCAGCAGGTCCGGATACCAAATGGCCTGTGGCCATTTGGGAGCCATCAGGATCATCCTGAGATTCGGGATGACCAGTGCTCGACTGATCACCTTGCGAATCAGGCTGAATCGGGGGAAAGGGGCATAGGCGAAGAGGTCGTCCCACGGGTGTTGAAGCGTCCTCTGCAGCTGCCCATGGATCCGGCACGGCCGAGAAGAACACCTGGAGCTTCCTGTTGTGCCGGATGGCGAACAGATCCTCGACTGGTCGCCGCCACAGGTCGAAGAGCCTTTCCGCCACGTCCTGGTGTAGAGACCATTCGGTCCCTATCACCTGATCCCGACGGCTGAGCGTGTCTGCTACTACATTCCTTCCCTGGAATGTAGCGTGCCGACAGCTCTATTGAGTGCGCCTCGGCCCACTCGTGCACCTGCCGAGTCAACTGATACAACGGGAGAGACACTAGGCCCCCCCTGTTTGTTGACGTAAGCCACCACCGTGGTGTTGACGTACATCAACACCACTGAGTGTCCCATCAAGCGGTCCCCTGGAACTCTTGGAGAGCGAGGAACGCTGCCTTGAGTTTCAGTACATTGATGTGAAGGTGCTTGTCGTTCTCGTACCACACTCCTGAAGTCCGCAACTCTTCCAGGTGTGCGCCCCATCCCTCGGTCGATGCGTCTGAGAGCAGCTGCATGTCCCGGGGGGAGAGTGCGCAGAGGCACTCCTCTTAAGGGGTTCCTGTCGTCCAGTCACCCGGCTAGGTTCCTGCCTCACCTCCTGTGTCCTGGACAATGGAAAGCTTGGGGGATCCGTCGCCTGTGAACCAACTCTCCTTCAGTCTCCCTGAAGAGACCGCAGGTGAAGACGCCCGTTAGGGACTGGCTTCCCGAGTGACGACAGGTGTCCGATCACGACTTGCCATCGCTGAGCTACCTGTTCCTGCCGAGACAGGAACTGGTTGGCTGCCTCCCTGAATCTGCTGATCCGCGTCTGCGGGGAAGACTCGCCATGCTCACCGTGTCCGATCCGCATACCCAGGTACGTCTTCATCCTCTGCTTGTGCTCGAGATCGGACTTTTCGAAGTTCAGAACGATCCCCAGATCGCGACAGAACTCGAGCAGTCGATCCCTGTCCTGTAGCAACTGCGAGCGGTAGCTCGCCAGGACTAACCAATCGTCGAGATACCCCATCAGACGTATCCCGTGCGAATGGGCCCAAGCAGACACCAGAGTGAACACTCGCGTGAACACCTGTGGGGCGGTTGAGAGACCGAAGCAACGTGGCCTGAGCTGGTACACCGTCCCGTCGAGGATGAAGCGGAGGTACTTTCTGGAGGACTGATGAATGGGTATTTGTAAATACGCATCCTTCAAGTCCACTGAAAGCATGTAATCGTTCTCCCTGATAGAGTCGAGCACTGCGCGTGCCGTCTCCATCGTGAACCGGGTCTGGCGAACCACCGTTCAGGGGAGAGAGATCTATCACCGGGCGCCAGCCTCTCGTAGACTTTTCCACCAGGAAGAGTCGGCTGTAAAAGCCCGGTGACTGATCCGTGCCGATTTCTACAGCTCTCTTGCTCAGCATGGTCTTGATCTCCTGTCTCAATGCTACGTCCTTCGATGCCCCTGGAACGTACGCCCCCAATGGCTGGCCAGGCACCCCCCCACTTCCGGCAGCAGGTGAGGGGGAACGCCGTCCTTCCACTGTGAACGTCGTCTGGGTGGGGCTAATCGACACCCGACAGGAGAGAGCCGATACCGCTCCGACTCATTCCAGTCCTCGTCGAGGTCGAAACCTCAGGAGGACCGAAGGGGTATTTAAATACGGTGTCCGAAGACACGTAGAAACGCCTCTGTCGCAGTAGAGGAGGTGAAGTAGCTTGTTCGACCGTCCAGAACTAAGAAAGAGCCTTTCTTGTTGTCCGGAGACGAGAGACTACCTTGGTTTCAACCCAGTCGGCAAGCTCCGATCGCGGCAGACCCACCGTCGATTTGGGTTCCCTCTCGGGCCCCAAAACGACTCGAGGCCGAGACGTGGCTCTGCTGGTGGGAGCGGTGATCCTTCCCGAGATCATTGTGCTGACGAATCAGCGCCGTAACCTCGACAAAGTCCCTCTGGATCTCGGAAGTCACAGCATCTTGCAGAGTGGGACCGTTAAGCCCTTCGAACAAGAGCATTTCCGAGAACCTTCCTCCTAAGAAGGGGGAACAGCGACAGCCCTCTCGGTCTTCCCCCATCCACTTGCGCATACGTCCTGGCCGGTCCCCCCAAGAAAACCGTGGACCTGGGCACGTAGGGCGTTGTGGTGGGATCATGAGGGGCGCCACCCTCACGATCACTCCTCAACTACCTCGCTCCTCCCGGTGTAACCCGAGGAGGTTGAAGGTACGGGAGAGGCAGACCTGACGCTCCCTCATTGCTCGCTGGCAGCACCAGCAGGCTTTGAGGGCTGCAGGCGATCGTCAACCCGCGGTGGCGATCGAGCTGCAGGCCTGGTCGAACCGTCTCCTGTGGAGAACGGCTGGACTGAGCACAGCGGCCCCGATCTCGAGTATCAGAAAGAAGCTGGTGCTGGTTGCCGTACCCGGTCGCTTTCTGTGAGAGCGACGGTCAGGCGACCTGCAGGCTCCACTGTCACAGTGAGACCCGTGCTTGTCCTAACGGCGACGTCACGTCGCTGGTTTCCAGCCGTGGCTGGCACCGGCGAACGGGAGGACCTCTTCCCAGCCTCAGCCCGTGGTCGGTCGTGGACCGTCACGTCCCCGGTAGCCAGCTGTTCGCCGCGAGAGTGAGAGCTGGTCTGGTGAGAGTCGCATAAGCGGGCTGTCACCAGTCTTCCGCCCGTGCCGTGAACCTGACGCTGAGCGGACTCAGAGGTCTGGTTCCTGGCTGCACGGTCGCTGTAGGCGACCGTACACTCGGTACCTCCCGCGAAACGAGAGGCCGAGACGGACCCTGATGCAGTGGCAGAACCACTGACACCAGGCGAGGAAGTACCGGTGTTAGCCGGTACCCCTCTGGTCCCCGTAGTCGTCTTCCTTGCGGAAGAAGAGACGGGCCCCGCTCCCGAAGGAGCAGGAGGACCAGCGGAAGGAACCCTCCCGTCCCACCGAGGTGAGACGGGTCCCGAGAAGCTCCCGAGGGAGACTTCTTAGGAGGGAGGAGGCAACCTTCTTCTTCCTCGGCTGTGAAGCCTTAGAAGTCGAAGGGGAAGAGGCGGCAAGCCGACGACGATGAAGAAGATGAAGACGACGACGACGACACCTTCCTCCTCTTCTTCGTCAGCTTCCTCAGGACAGACGTAAGATCTGCTATCCAGGCGGAGCCGGGGCTGCTGTAGCCGAAGCCACAGGGCCCTGGACGCACCTGTACAGACAGACCAAAGTCTGGGGTAGTACCACCACGAACAGGGACGACATCAGCGGTATGGGCGGGCATCTCAGGAACAGCAGGCACAGCAGCACAGCACGGTAGGGACAGCCAGCGCAGCAACGGCAGGGACAGCCAGCGCAGCAACGACAGGGACAGCCAGCGCAGCAAACTGCATCGGGACAGCAAGCCCAGGAAAGCGGCAGGTTACGGCAGGCAGCACCGGAAACACAGGAAGTATGGAGCAGCAGCCAGCAACATCCTGGTACTGGCGGCAGGTCCAGGGGCGAGCTCTAGGGCAGCGGAAGTGGTCGCTGCAGCGCGGCAACCACGAGCGGCGGGCGGCACGCCCCCTCTCTACGGCGAACGGCACTCACAGCGGCTGTAGGCAAGACTGTTACACGTGAGGCGCGTACACCATGTGAGGAGGGACGTCGTCACCTGGTTGCGTGGTCACCACTCCATGGGTGACCGCAGTAGGCCCAGACATAGAACCGCAGCCCCTGGACACTAGCACGCCCTGCAAATGGAAGGACGCCCATACCTCACCAAGGTCCACCCTCGTGGCAGTAGCACCTGCGGAAATAACAGTAGTAGCGATTAGTGGGGGGGAAGTCCCCTCGCGCGGGGGGGGTGAGCCCTCTCCGAACGAGTGGAAGACCCCTAATACAATTGTAAATCGGGCACCCGAGCGCCCTCACCCCCGCGCTCGACGGATCGGGCGAGGAGAAGAACGCCGATAACCTCCCCCCCCCCAAGGGGAAGGGCCACTGTGGGAGCTGAGCGGGGGGGGGGTTTCTCGTTCCCCACCCCCGCACAGTACCCATGTACCCAACAACAATATAAGAGCCCGAGAGCAATCGTGCCATCGGCCCGAATGCAAGGGCATAAGGATCAATTCCCTGACTGAGCGGAACTTGAACCAAATAAATATTGATGCAATCAATAATAAGGGATAAAATGAAAATGCATCTTGCATACGATTCACTTCACAATGAATAAGGGCCTCGGATCGAGCGCATTTGCGCCTAGGTACCGAGGCGCAAGGGTGAAAGGATCAATTCCTTACCTTTATGGATCAAGGTTTCTGGAAACCTTGATCCATAATGAATTATGCAATCAAAAAAAATATATGAAAATGAAAAGACTACTGCGCTTGCGATTTCATTTCTTCATACAATAAAAAGGGGAAGGATCAATTCCCGGGAATATCAGAAACATTGATCCCAGTAAACATGCAATCTCAATAAAAAAATGAAAATGAAAAAGAACTGCACTTGCGATTTCACTTCATTCAAAATAAAAAGGGGGAAGGATCAATTTCCGGGTAAGCTCGGAAACTGATCCAAAAATGGATATTGCTACAATCAAAATAATATATGAAAATGAAAAAGAATACTGTACTTGCGATTCCACTTCCATACTAAATAAGTTTCCGTGCCGAGCGCATTCGTTCGGCAACGGGCATACAGGTCAAAAAAATATAAATGAAAAGAGCACTTACTTACGATTTTCATCTACACATTTCCAACCCAATCTACGCTCGGAGCGAGTGCTCCCGCCCTCGGCACGAGCATACACACGAGGAACATTTGCCTGGGAAAATGAATTCCCGCACTTACGCCCTTCAGTCCCGGCACTCGGGTAATCGGAGGGCGTGGTGACACCAAGATCCTTAATTCACAAAGAATTCAATGAAATGATTGTACTTACAATTCAGTTTCACTAGATAATTAGAAAAAAGAAAAACACAACTCATGCGAAAGCAAAACGACGATGAAGCGGGCAGAGAGCGATGATACACGTCCACACGCCAGCAGGCCGAAAGCAAAAGTGATTTGTTTACCTCCCAGTCGCGCGCGCGCGCCTGTCGGACAAGCAGTTAACTACCGAACCCCTTGTTCGAAAGCTTACGACCTATCCAGCTGCCGCTAGTACCTTCCTATTGTAAAAGGACCGAAGGTTTGTATGCCGTGTCGGAACAAAATCCTCTTCCTCTTGATCGGAACTGCGTCCCCGTCTTCCGAGGAGGACAACACCTCAGGACTACTCCAAGCCTCACGATCTTGAGCATGTCTCTCGAGAGCGGTTGATGTCCTGAAAGTCCTCTTGAGGGGGCGAGACACAACTGCATACCGACGTTCCCGCTCGGAAGTCGAACCATCCGAGGACGCACACTTCCCAGTTACGCCTTTTCTGCGGCGAACTGCAACAGCCTGGGAACTTGCAACAGGACTGTTCGAAGGGACGCCTGACCGCGACAAAACCTCTCTCGCCTCCCTTCGACTGTCGACATGCCTTCTCCCTTGGGTCTGGGAGCTTGACAGAGGTCTAGGTCTAGGAGCACGAGAGAGACGATCAGACGCCCCCTCCACTACACTTTCACTGACATCAAAAGCACTAACTTTATCCGTAAGTCGCTGTATCTGGTCGCCCATGGACGCAAGGGCAGCAAACACCTTCACAATATGTGTATCGTTCGCCTCCTCCGATACAGCAGCGGGCGCAGGAGATACCTGGGGAGAAGGAACTACCAATTCTACGTTAGAAGGAGCTGGAGAGGAAATACATTCACTCCTTTTACTAGAAGAATTCGACTTCTCACTACGAGAAACAGATCTCCTTACACGATCTTTCTCAAGTCTCTCAACATATTTCATAAATATCTTCCATTCCTTCTCTGATAAATTCTCACATTCAAAGCACCTATTCTCCCAAGTACACACATTCTCTCTACACTTCTTACAAATGGTATGAGGGTCGACCAAAGCTTTCGGCAACCTTACCTTACACCCCTCTTTTACACAAACTCTAAACATACTTCCAGTATCAGACATCTTTAAAGAACAATCCAAAGCGAATGCCAAGCTAACGTTTCCGAGTACAATACCAAAGATCCATGAAAAGTCAGCAACGAGAATGAAAATCCTAGCAGGGAGGACCACCAACAATGTTGCGGGTTTCGGCTGGCAGAGAAAATCTGGCCCAATTGGAAACGTTCCTAGCGCTAGCGCCACGGTAACGGGGTGGTGGTTGCCTGAACTACTAATAGGTTACTAGCGTTTGCCGCGAGTTTTGAAAATTTCTGCCAGGTGGAACAGAGAATATAGCTATATATATACCTGCCAGGTAAGTGTCATACATTAAATCTGATTTTAAAACAAAATAAATATTAATACTTCCTTAGTATAAGGTTGCAAATATATGCATCTATACAAAAATTAAATAGTTTATCACATAGGATCCAAAAATAGACTATAAAATAGGTTTTGACATAGGAAAATCCTATTTTTGGTAGCTGCTGTGAGTCCTCAAAGGAGTCAACATTCATGGTCCCTCCTGAGCTCCATAAGACACACCAACCAATTACAAAGAATTTTTTTTTAGTTGGAATTGGCCAGAATAGTTTTTCCTTCAACCTACTTGCACATTAGTAAAAACATTACGTATGTGGCAGAGTTCACACATCTCCAGTGTTTGCTCTGGAAGCAGTGCTTGACAGTGCATTTGTCGATCATCTTAACACCACCCTAGCTAAGTATGTACATAGTTTTAAGACCTAATGAAAAGTTTTAGTTCCTTAAAATTTTAACAGCCAGGCTTATATTTGTTAAAAATGGGAGCCAGTAAGTCTCTGGCAAGGGGAAGAGTTAGGAGTAGATTGCTAGGCTAGTAATAATTATCAGTAATCCAATATAATATTATACAATTATTTTTTATTGAAACTCATTAGTCACTGACTTTAAACACCAACAGATAATTTGAGGTTACCAAGTGGGTAAAATCAGGTTTGCCACCCTTGTTTACCAAACTATATAGCCATGGAGTAGTTCCCACTCATGCTATTGACAATAAAAAGGAAAAAATACAAAACAAGGCATGATGAGCATAGCATTGCATAAAAAAAAACAATATCCAATATTAATATACAGGTAACAAATCATGATAATTATGGAAGAGATTATTCAGAAGAAGAATAACAGAAAAAATCACAAATTCTTGGTAATTTGTATTTTTCCTAGCGATACTTACCTCGAACCATTCCATTGGAGATTCCCGGATGTCGATCCGGGTCCGACTAGAAAAATCTGGTTATATGCCGCACCCAGGTCAGGCCTATGCCCCCAGGGGTCGAAGACCACGCCATCCTAATGACCTATAATCAGTCCTTCTTACTCAACTCCGAGGTGTCTCCCCTAAGCTTCAGCGGGGCTGGAAGGGAGGGAAATAACTTCCATGGTTCGAGGTAAGTATCGCTAGGAAAAATACAAATTACCAAGAAATTGTGATTTGTTCCGATGCGAGATACTTACCTCGAACCATTCCCTTGGAGACTTACTCCTTAGGAGGAGGGCGAAGGTTAGGGGAGGGAACGGCCCCCAAAGGTGACAGGTCAGAGAGGGGGCGAATGCTCCCCTTAGAACTCAACCCAGCCCCGTTATAGTGGGGGGTTGGTTCGGAGGGGTGCAAAGCAAGCCTGGTGCGGGTAGTATAACCAAACCTTGACATGTAAAACTGTGGTTTGCACTGAGAACCATACGCACTCCTGCATATCTTACCCGAGTATCCTGGATTCCTCGCTCCAACCAAAGGCCCAGGGGGAACAAGGACAAGGATTAGGGGGGGGGGGTTTGAAGAAAAGCCACACACACACACACATACACTCCATACACACTGGCCCGTCCACTCCAAGAAGATTGGAGAGGGGACCTAGACCTGTTGCTGGCCTGCCACCACGAGGCCAATCTCAAAGGCATCGAGCGACCTCCTCGTGCAGTCTTTCAGATAGTGGGCTGTGAATTTCAACTGCCTATTCCAGACTCCTGCCCTCAGGACCTGGTCCACTGCCATGTTCTTTGAGAACGAAAGGGGCACCCCAATTCCCCTGATGTCATGGGGCCTGGCTCCCTCTGGAGGGGAAAGGCCCCCCTTCTCGTAGGCTCTCCTGATGGTTTCTCTCAGCCAAAAGGAGATGGTGTTTTTCGAGGCTGCCTTCTTCACCCTCCCCATGGTGACGAAGAGGTTCTTTACCTCCTGCCTGAATCGGGCTGTCCTTTCCATGTACTTCCGTACTGCCCTCACCGGACAAAGGAGGAGATCCTTAGGCTGGTCCGATTTCAGGAGGGCAGGGATGGAAAACTCCACAAACCTGAGATCCGAGCACAAGGGGTTCTGATTCTTAGCCATGAAGGAGGGGACAAACCTGAATGAGAGTTCCTTCCATCCCCTCGTGTGGGTCACTACATACAACAGGCTGTGGAGCTCCCCCACCCTCTTCGTGGAGGCCAGGGCTAGCAGAAACACTGTCTTGAGAGTCAGTTCCCTATCCCGGATGTCCTTGAGCGGCTCGAACGGGGGCTTCCTCAGGGAGTGTAAGACTATCGCGACATCCCAGCGGGGAACCAAGCCAGCGCTGGGAGGACACTCCTGCTCAAAGCTCCTTATGAGCAAGGACAGAGGCTTCGAGTTCCCCAAATCCAGCCCTTTCAGGGAGAAGACCTGGCTCAATGCGGCCCTGGCTCCTTTGACTGCCAGAATTGACAGGCCCCTGTCCAACCTCAGGTAGGTCAAGAATTCTGCGATGTCTGGGATCTTCGCTCGGAGAGGCTCCAGGTTCCGCTTCCTACACCAGGCCCCGAAAACCTTCCACTTTGTCTGGTAGATGTTAGAGGAGGACTCCCTCAAGTAACTGGACATGTGAGAGGCCACCCTCCCAGAAAACCCTCTCCTATTTAACAGCCGCTCGATAGTCTCCAGCCGTGAAGGGAGAGGGCTGGAATGTTCCTGTGGAACCTTTTGAAGTGGGGCTGTCTTAATAGGTCTGGCCTGGGGGGCAGCTCCCAAGGTGGAAGAGAGGCCAACTCTAGAAGGTCCGGGAACCACTCCCTGTCCGGCCACCAAGGGGCCACCAATGTCAGGGCCGCCCCTTTCGCCTTCCTCAGATGGTTGAGGACCTGCCTGAGGTGGAACTCCGAAGGTGGGAAGGAACGCGTACATGTCCAGGCCGTCCCAGCGGGTGCTGGAACGCATCCTCCCAAAACGCGGCTGGGTCCGGCACTGGGGACCAGTACACCAGCAGTTTGGTGTTTAGCCTTGTAGCAAACAGGTCCAGGGATGGGGAGCCCCACTTCCCTATTAGCTTCCCCTCTCGCTTACTTTTCGGGGTGTAGAGACCATTCGGATCCCACCACCTGACCCCGTCTGCTGAGGCCGTCGGCAATTACGTTTTTCTTGCCAGGAATGAATCTTGCTGTCAAGGAGGTCCCGAGGGCTTCGGTTCGGCTCAAGATCTCCTCCGTCAATCCGCAGAGATCCCGTGATCTCAGGCCTCCTTGCTTCTTGACGTAGGCGACCACCATGGCATTGTCACACATCAGACACACCGAGTGTCCTCCCACTGCCTCCCCTGAAGCTTCCAGGGCACGCTTCACTGCCAAGAGCTCCAGTTTGTTTATGTGGAAGGTGCTCTCCTCTTGCGACCATATCCCCCCCATCGAGATTCAGGTGGGCTCCCCGGCCTGCCTTCGACGCGTCCATAAACAGGAGCATCTCCGGGGGCACTGACCCGAGGGGCACACCCCGACGAGAGTTTGCAGGATCCAGCCACCACCAACCGAGGGCCTTCCTTGCTGCCAGTGAGATGGGAACCGGCTTTTGAGGTGTTTCCTCCTTCTGGGACCACCCTACTTTCAGGTCCCATTGTAGTGGCCTTAATCTCAGCCTTCCCTGGGGGACTAGTTTTTCCAGGGAGACCAGGTGGCCTAAAAGCCTTTGCCACTCCTTTGCTGGCCTCGGGGGGTGGCCTATGAAGTTGCAGGCAATTTTTCGGAGGTTTGCCAGCCTGTCCTCCGAGGGGAACGCTCGCCTCACTTCCGTATCCAATTCCATCCCCAGGTACACCATCCTGGTGGAGGGAGCTAGAAGGGACTTCTCCCAGTTCACCACGATCCCCAGGGTTTTGCAGAAGGGCGTCCCTCTGTTCTACCAAGCGCTCCTTTGAGGAGGAAAGGAGTAGCCAGTCGTCTAGGTACGTGAGAAGGCGTATATCCCTCTTGTGGGCCCAAGACGACACCAGGGAGAACACCCTTGTGAACACTTGCGGGGCCATTGCCAGCCCGAAGCAGAGCAACTTGAATTGGAAGGTCTGGTCCTCCAAACTTATGCGCAGGTATTTTCTGGAGGACGGGTGTACCGGGATCTGGAAGTAGGCGTCCTTGAGATCCAGGGACATCATGAAATCCCCTTCCCTCACGGAAGCCAGCACCGAGCGTGGCGTTTCCATCTTGAAGGGCGTCTTTAGGATGGAATGAGTCGGGACGAACCGAAAGGTCTATGACCGGTCGCCAACCAACCCCCCCGACCCGGACTTCTCCACCAGGAAAAGTCGACTGAAGAACCCGGGGGAGTGATCTACCACCTGCTTGGAGGGCTCCCTTCTCCAGCAGTGCCTGAACTTCTAGCCTTAGGGCCTCCCTGTGACCGGGGTTCCGGGGTCTGAGAGGCCAGATTGGCCGGCTCCCCATGTCAAAGAAGGCTTCTGGTCTAGAAAGGGGATTCGGTAACCGTCCCTGAGGACCTGGACTGTCCAGGGCTCGACTCCGAGACCCTCCCAGTTCTGCCAACAGCTCAAGAGGCAACCCCCCACCGGTGGCGAAAGACACGGTAGGGTGCCTCGACTCCTACTTCCTCCTAGGGAAGCGGTTGTTACGACCCCTCCTGGAAGAAGTAGGGTGTCTGGACCTGAAAGGTGCCTGGGAAGGCGGGAGGGTCCTGGGGGAGGGCTGAGTTCCCTGGTCTCTCCAGTTCTGCAGGGGTGACTCCGTGGGGGGTGGGGGGACCGCGAGGGTCCTATTCTGAGGCTTCGGCCTCTCGCTAGGGTCTTCTCGGCACCGACTGACGTAGGGGAGGGGCCCTATAAACGATTGGCCTTGGCTGGCCTTCCTCCCCCGTTGCACAGACTCCTCCACTAGCTTTCTCGGAATGGGGAAAAGAAAGCAGCTCCTTCCACTGGGGCGTTCCGAAGGGTCCTTAGCTCCCTCTCTGGAATGCTCCTAGGGAGCTTGGCTAGCACCGAATCCCTCCTCCTCAAGATCCAGTTCGCCCAAGACGAGACCAGTTGGGTTGTGAGGAAGCCCAGGGACTTACCCCCCGACAAAATCAGTTCCTTGAATTGGGCAAGAGAGGCCTCGTCCCTCAAGTTGTGGAAGGTGGAGAACCTGGCTACCGCCCCGGACCACAGATCTAACCAAGAAGCCATGTGAATCGAGGTCCACGCTGTGACTTCCATAGCCATAGCCTCCTGGTGAGAGAAGGAGACTAGTCCCGACGTGAGCCTCTCCTCCGAGGGTCCGGGCGCTAGGGTTGCCAAGTTACCCTCCACGGATTTGGGGAGGAGAGGGACACCTTCCGGGGCATATAGCCTCCTCTGACTCGGGACACCTTCCGGGACATATAGCCTCCTCTGACTCGGCTTAGACGCTGGGAGTAGCCTAGCCGAGGAGTGCCAACGTAAGGAGTTACTGGAGCCTGCAATGAGTTTCTCCACCACCGTCAGGGCCTTCTCCGTATTGTTGGACCTAGGGAGGCTGAGAGAGGGCTTGGGTTCCTCTGGGTCCCTGAACAGAAAGTCCACCGCCATGGATCTGTTGTCCTCTACCGTCGGGGCTGGCTCCTCTAGCCGGTTCATGGACCTAATAAGAGAGAGGACTCTCCTAAAAGTTGAACCTTCATCCACTGGACCCAGTTCCTCCAGGGCATTCTGGAGTACTTCCTGGATAAGGGTCTCTTCCTCAGCGTCCCGCGACGGAGGAGAGGCCCCAGACCCTAGATGGAGGGAAGCTGAAGAAGCTCCCCGGAGAGGGACTCCTAAACCCGGTTGCACACCGGTCTTCTGCAAGGGGGGATGCCCCGAACGCCTGGACCGCCCTGAGGGGGGACTCATACCTGAGCGGTGAAGGGGGTCTGAACCCCTTAAGGAGGTATCAGCTCTAGGCTCCATCCGCGAAGGCAACAAGCGTGCGGGAACACGGAAGAAGGGAGCCCGCTCGGTCATGGAGGCCAACCCTATGGCTGACGAGACCGAGGCAGGATCCACCGGGACCGAGGGACGAGTAGGGAGGGAGACGGCTGGGAACCCCCCGTGAGAAACCGTCCTGGGGGCCACTGGGGCGGGGGCCACCCTCGGAGAAGGAGAATGCAGCCGCCCCTGGGGGGAGTTGTCCTGACGCCTGTCACTCCCTCTACAATCCCGGTTACGACAATGAGAGCGGGAAGAGCCGCTCAAGGACGAGGAGTAGCTACGGCTCCTGCGTCTCCCATGACGGTGTCTCTTCTTGGAGGAGCGTTTCCTCCAACAGGAGGATCGCTCCCTTGAGGAGGAACTTGAAGAACTCCTATCCCCTGATGTATCCCGACTCTTGCTTCTCCTCCGGCGACTCCCGTCGCGGGGGGGAACGCAGGGAGCGTTTCAGCCGCTTCAGGGACACCCCTAACACAGCGGGACCGCCCCTGAAGGCCGCTCCCAAGCCATTTCCTGGCTCCTCCTGTCCCCTAGACGGGAAGACCCAGGACGGGAAGGCATCGTCCTTCACCGGGGATCTGCCCGGAGTACGAGGGGAAAGACATCCCCAATGGCAGACGGGAAAAGGGCCGGAGCCGGGTGGTTGGGTGGCTCCGTGACCGGGTAAACTGGCCCGGCTCCGGCCGCGAGCGGCGAGCTCCGCTCGAGAGCAGGAGGAGGTGCAGCGAGGCGAGCCGTTGCGGGGAGAGCCGAAGCGGGGAGGGGCGAAGCGGGGAGAGTCGAAGCGGGAAGCTCCGCAGAGGGGAGGGACGGGTACCCCCCCTGCACTGATGCTAAGAGAGAGGACTAGGACGGGGAGCCCTGAAGCTGCAACCGCGACCAGCAGTCCCTCAGCACCGCGGACGCCTCCGGTATCAACCTGTTGGGGAAAAGGCGACTCATCGGGACCCCCCCTGGGGTGGGGGGGGGACCAGGCACGGACTCACCTAGGCTCCCTCTTTTTTTTTTTTGTTGCGGAGCGGGGCAGGAGAAAGAACCGGTAGAAAGGCGGGAGACTTCCTCTCCGACGATACCGAAGGTGAAGGGGCGCCGCCATCTCTGCTGCTGCTCTCACTCCTCGACTCCCGCGAAATCTTTGCCGACGAAGCTTTAGCTCTCTTTTCTTCTTAGTGGAAGCCAAATCCCACTGATACGATGGCCAAGAAATGCACTCCACACGCACGTGTTAGCTTTAGAGCAAGCGCCCCCTACACAAAGAGTGTGGATCAATTAGATGGAGCGAGAGAAAAGCTCCACAAGCCCGTCCTTCAGGACCGGGGCAACGACGTTGAGGCTCCGAAGCCGACATCGCACATAAACACGACACACGTACACAAAGCACACACGGACAAAGGAAAAGGGCCAGACACCGGACGAGCAGGGGCGTATGCATGCTCCTGCGACCAGAGAAGGACTGACTATAGGTCATTAGGATGGCGTGGTCTTCGACCCTTGGGGGCATAGGCCTGACCTGGGTGTGGCATATAACCAGATTTTTCTGGTTGGACCCGGATCGACATCCGGGAATCTCCAATGGAATGGTTCGAGGTAAGTATCTCGCATCGGAACAAATAGGTAAGCCATTTAACATCCCAAAGGTCAGCTATACAGGCATTATTAGAATAAGAAGTAGGTTTATTCTTCATATAAATATGTAGACTATTAGGTTTATTCTTTGTACGAACATGACAATATGTGAGAGACCAATATAAATAAGAAATAAAAACTAGAATGAAATTAAATAAAAAGACTTACCACTTCTCCTGCAGATGCTGCAACCATATGTACACAACTGGCTGGTAAGGATCTGCTGACTGCTTGAGGCCTAATTATCTTTCTGAAACCTTCGTAAGTGCAAAAAATGCAGCAGCTGTTAAAAATAATTTGATTAGTGTACATAAGGAAAAATTAAAATGGCATGGTTTCTTAAATTATTACCGAAATCATTAAAATAAACATTAAGACTTAAAAATTACTGAAACTTCAAAGACAGTTCTAGCTTTACCTGGTGGATATCTTACCTGGTGGGTATCAAATATTATGGCAATCAAGTATTATAAGTCATCTCACTTTATCATGACTTCATATATAATATTTGTCATTGTTTTGACCACAAAACAAGGGCCCTGACATGGAATACTGTATAAAGATTTTGACTATGTGTAACCAATGAATGTAAGATACATGAAAAGAGTAAAATAGGAAGCTCACATTACAAATGATTAATTGGTCTAATGATATGTATCAAGAAACAGGGCATGTTATGGGAAAGTGTAAGGAGCAGTTTGCCTGAAAAGCATTAGATTTAAAAGTAGGCCCAGTTAATGATAGAAAAAGTGTAAAAATGATATTGTTATGATACAATAAAGTTTGTTCATACTTACCTGGCAGATATATATATAGCTGTATTTTCTGAAGTCCGACAGAATTTTAAAAACTTCCGACACACGCAGTGGTCGGCCAGGTGGTTAGTACCCATTCCCGCCGCTGGGAGGCGGGTATCAGGAACCATTCCCATTTTCTATTCATAATTTTTATTTCCACTGTCCCATGAGGGAGGTGGGTGGTACTTGAAACAAAATTATTATATATATCTGCCAGTAAGTATGAACAAAACGTTATTTGTATCATAACAATATCATTTTGTTCATGAAACTTACCTGTCAGATATATATATAGCTGAATCCCACCTTTGGAGGTGGGAAGGGACAGAATAGAAGGATTTTGGGAAACAAATGCATGCAGATGATTTACATCTTGGTTCCACCTGTTAGCATAGCTGGCTTCGTGGTTACTGCCACATAAGTCTGCTTGTGCTACTAGAGTTGCCAGCGAGGTAGAGACGCTATATAGCTTGGTGCACTCCAGATGATTCTGTCAACAGGGGCGAGACCACGACGTGACTAGACCAATTGACCATATACCATGAGGGCTAAGGAAGTGAAAATAAATATATATATATATTATTTATCACCACCTGACCAACCTAGCCAAAGTTAAGGTGTGTTAACTAAGGCTTAAGAGTTAAGAAGTCGCCGTTGTCGGCGACTCAACTAAATTAAGAGCTCTTCCTAACCATTTTCTACAGGATAGGACGAGGTGGTACTTCTTGCCCCCAAGATTGTGTCTTGCAGACACGTATGGCCCCTAGCGAGCAGCCAGATTCTCATATGCCATCTTCACAGCTCGCAGGGAGTGTGAAGTGAACACAGAGTTGCTTCGCTAAAACATGGTACTCAGGATGTTGCTGAGTGCCATGCTCTGTTGAAATGCTTCCGAGGCCGCGCCCTCACCTCGTGAGCATTCAGATAAAAGATTTCAAATCTTTGTGCAAACACAATGAAGGAGCATTTTGAAAGAACTCCTTAACACTAAAGCCAGGCTGTTCTTCGATATGGGCCAAGTCGTGGTCTTTTTTCGGAAACACTGCAGATTGGCCCGTTGACTTCGACTTTCTTGAGTTTTATGTAGATAAAACTTGAGAGACCCGACAGGGCACAGGACTCTCTCTGGCTCCTGCCCACTAACTTGTGCCATCCTTGCTTCCAAGCTCCTGGCCCAAGGACAAACGGGTTACCATTCTTAGGCCACAACGGAAGGGTTAGAGAGCACACCGCCTTGTGTTCTCTAAAGTCCAAACTTGTGACGATGGCTTAAAATCTCACTAACCCTCTTTGTCGTATCTAGGGTGGTTAGAAGAAGGCCTTCCTGATCACATGCAAGAAGTTAACAGGTAGGAGAGGTTCGAATGCTTTGACATCAAGAACTTCAGACTACGTCTAAGTTCCATATTGAAAGCTTCGATCTGGACATGCACAGTCAGTCCGTCTGTACTAAAGTCAGGTGACCGACCAGTTTGACCAGTCAGACGAATCAAGGACAGCAAGGCTGTACCCTGAAGACCATAAGGCACTATTCTTCGCTGAAGGATGAGTGTCTGGACTGCCTGGGCGATTCAATCTAAGCAAACCTTGGGGGTGTATCAACGCAACCCAACGTCGTCAGCGAATCAACTCCTGACTCGAGCTTCTGGTGCCAGGAGAAAGGAGCGAGGAGCAAAAAGGCGATTCAGTCCTGAAGGAAGAATGCCTGACAGTCCAACCTGGTCTCATGTTACACGATCATCGGGGGTGTATAAACGCAACCGACTTCGTCAACAAGAAACTCAGGGGCTACTATATGTCGCCTGATCTCGCACGAGTGTCTGACTCCGAGAAAACAGGTGAGACAAAAAGTAGATGGTGAGCGAGGTTCGAGATTCCACAGAACTCAAAGATCGTGAAGGGCTTTGTTGTTTGACAGACGCAAATCTCTGAGCCCAAAGGCCGTCAACAACATATTTGCGTATTCTTTAATAGTTGTGACTGCCAGCTTATCCCATTCTTCAGACGGAAATGGAAGACGGTAATCTTATTCCTGTCAACATCTCGATAGCCTGAACGTAATCAAGACTCAGAGCGGAGAGGTTATAGGTACCTTTCGAGTTAGAGTAGACCGACTCTCTCGGAAAAGGTCCTTGGAAAGTGAACTAGGAAGTATGTGACCTCTGTGAATCCAGGATCCTGAAGGCCAACATGGGGCGATCAGCGTCATTGTCGCTCCCCCTGTGACGTCATAATCCTCTTATTACATTTCCTAAGCGATTGAAAAAAGGGAAAAGAGACTAAATATCCATCCCCGTTCAATATCATAGGATGGCGTTTAAAGGTACCGATCCCGGATCGAGAATAAGGGAGCAGAGAAGAAGAAGCCTCTTCGTCCTCAACATATCGAAGAGAAGAATGAAAGGGCGTCCCTAAAGTCTCCACAACTCTCAACTTACTTCTAAAGAAAGATTCCACTCGGAAGTCAATAGTTGTGCTGCCGTCGATCGAGGACGATTTCCGTACGGACTTTTCGCAATCCGGTAACGAACCTCTAGAGGATCGTTACATTCTACGCCTGTTGTTATAATAGGCTTTCTCGTAAACTCGAACAGGACCGAGAGAAGATACTTCTTAAGATATGAGAGAGCTGTGGAATATCAGAGTTGATCTGGACCCCTGGTTCCCAAAAACTCGTTACGGAGGACTGAGGGACTACCGAATCGCTTTTACTTCTTTCAGATTAAGATCCAGGACATCTGAAAAACCCTATCAGATGTCCGGCACCTTCTTCTATCACTTCAGGTGATAAACGCACTGAGAGATGTCAGAATCATTCCTAGATCTTGAATAATATTTCCAGTTTTCCCGGTAGGAAAAAAACTGTGGTCTGAATTGCAGTCTATTCGGGGAAACAAACTTCTTCAGGAAGGAAATGGTCCCCAGCAAGCTCATCCATTCCCTCCCCGAGTATGCTTACTTCCCTAATAAGGCTGCGCTTTGCCTAAGCAGGAGAGCATATAAAAGTTCAATGTTGCGGTAGACTCGTAGTTCTATACCGTGCGGTAACGAGCACCGAAAGGATTAAGAGATAACTCTGTTGAACATAGTAAGGCAAAACGAATGCAACGTTTATTCCATTCACGTAAGAAATCCCCTCAATCTTAGGCTAAAGTCCGTGATTGTAGGGCAGAGTTACAGTTAGTCAGTCAATCCCGCAGGAGAGACGTAACCGCCAGCACAGAGATACGGTTAGTCAGTCAATCCCGCAGGAGAGAGAGACGTAACCTACGGCGCATGACAGAGCCCGATCTGTTACTGGCTCGGTTGGGCTGGAAGACACACAGCGTGACAGCAGCAGCCAGCAGCTTACGAACGTCGTCTCTTAACTTTGTCTGGGTTGCCAGCTACCCTATTCTACGAAGAAATAGGTCCGTTATTTTGAGCCGAAAGACTCTCAAGCTGGTATATTTAAGCGAAACAGAAAACGCTAAATATATAGATGCGTTTGTGTCGTCAGAACACTACCATACAACGGTAAAAGATAAATCGGAAACTCCTGGAAGGCTGCAGGGAGTAACGATTAAATGTCCTTAAAATAGACAATAGACCTCTCGGTTGCCATCCGAAGAGGTAACTACAGCAAGCGTATATGACTTGAACCAACCAGAAGTAAAATAACGCAAGGCAAAATATGAAAATATATCACAATAAAGTTTGTTCATACTTACCTGGCAGACATATATATAGCTGAATTCGGAAATACAGCTACATACATATCTGACAGGCAAGTTTCATGAACAAAACTTAAGAGAATCGAGCAGTCAGCTCAAGCTTCTTATGTTACTGGACATAAGCGTTCATTGACGTAGTCTACAAGTCTATTTCTTGTACGAGTCTGCGAATGACGAATGAGAGCTCTTCCGAATCTTGTCAATAAGAGCTTATTCGCTTACGCAATATCAAGTTAATGAGATGTTTGTCAATGAGAACTAACCCATTTACGGGACAAAGAGATATTTTGTCAATGAGGGGATACCCACTTACTTGACAAAAATGATATTGTAATGATACAATTAAGTTTGTTCATACTTACCTGGCAGATATATATATAGCTGTATTTTCTGAAGTCCGACAGAATTTTAAAAACTTACGACACACGCAGTGGGAGTCAGGTGGTTAGTACCCATTCCCGCCGCTGGGAGGCGGGTATCAGGAATCATTCCCATTTTCTATTCATAATTTTTATTTCCACTGTCTCCTGAGGGGAGGTGGGTGGGTACTTGATTATATATATCTGCCAGGTAAGTATGAACAAACTTAATTGTATCATTACAATATCATTTTGTTCATGAAACTTACCTGTCAGATATATATATAGCTGAATCCCACCTTTGGTGGTGGGAGTAGACAGAATAGAAGATTTTAGGAAACATATATATGCAGATAATTGATATCTTGATTCCTTACCTGTTAGCATAGCTGACTTCGTGGTTACTGCCGCGTAAGTCTGCTTGTGCTACTAGAGTTGCCAGCGAGGTAGAGACCTATATAGCTGGTGCACTCCAGATGATCTGTCAACAGGGGCGAGACCACGACGTGACTAGACCATATTGACCATACCATGAGGGCTAAGAAAGTAAAATAAATATATATATAAAATATATCATCCACCTGACCCACCTAGCCAAAGTTAAGGTGTGTTAACTAAGGCTTAAGAGTTAAGAAGTCACCGTTGTCGGCGACTCAACTACTTAAAATTAAGAGCTCTTTCCTAAAACCATTTTCTACAGGATAGGATGAGTGGTACTTCTTGCCCCCAAGATTGTGTCTGCAGACACGTATGGCCCTAGCGAGCAGCAGATCTCATATGCCATCTTCACATCTCGCAGGGAGTGTGAATTGAACACAGAGTTGCTTCGCTAAAACATGGTACTCAGGATGTTGCTGAGTGCCATGCTCTGTTGAAATGCTTCCGAGGCCGCGCCCTCACCTCGTGAGCATTCAAATCCAAAGATTTCAAATCTTTGTGCAAACACAAAAAAGAAGAGCTTTTTTGAAAGACCTCCATTAAACAATAAAGCCAGGGTGTCTCGATATGGCAAGTCTGGTCTTTTCGGAACACTGCAGATTGTCCGTACGACTTCGACTTTCTTGAGTTTTATGTAGATAAAACTTGAGAGACCTGACAGGGCACAGGACTCTCTCTGGCTCCGGCCCACTAACTTGTGCCATCCTTGCTTCCAAGCTCCTGGCCCAAGGACAAAACGGGTTTCCATTCTTAGGCCATAACGAAAAGCTTAGAGAGCACACCGCCTTGTGTTCTCTAAAGCCAAAACTTGTGACGATGGCTTAAAATCTCACTAACCCTCTTTGTCGTATCTAGGGTGGTTAGAAAAATGCCTTCCTGATCACATGCAAGAAGTTAACAGGTAGGAGATGTTCGAATGCTTTGACATCAAGAACTTCAGACTATGTCTAAGTTCCATATTGAAAGCTTCGATCTGGACATGCACAGTCAGTCCGTCTGTACTAACGTCAGGTGACCGACCAGTTGACCAGTCAGACGAATCAAGGACAGCAAGCTGTACCCTGAAGACATAAGGCACTATTCTTCGCTGAAGGATGAGTGTTTTGGACTGCCTGGGCGATTCAAGCTAAGCAAACCTTGGGGGGTGTATCAACGCAACCCAACGTCGTTAGCGGAATCAACTCCTGAGCCACTCCTGACTCGAGCTTCTGGTGCCAGGAGAAAGGAGCGAGGAGCAAAAGGCGATTCAGTCAGTCAAGAAGGACGAATGCCTGACAGTCCAACCTGGTCTCATGTTAAACGATCATCGGGGGTGTATAAACGCAACCGACTTCGTCAACAAGAAACTCAGGGCTAGGCTACTATATCTCCTGATCTCGCACGAGTGTCTGATCCGAGGAAAACAGGTGAGACAAAAAGTAAAATATGGTGAGCGAGTTTCGAGATTTCACAGAACTCAAAGATCGTGAAGGGCTTTGTTGTTTGACAGACGCAAATCTCTGAGCCCAAAGGCCGTCAACAACATATTTGCGTATTCTTTAATAGTTGTGACTGCCAGCTTATCCCATTCTTCAGACGGAAAAGGAAGACGGTAATCTTATTCCTGTCAACATCTCGATAGTCTGACGTAGTCAGACTCAGAGCGGAGAGGTTATAGGTACCTTTCGAGTTAGAGTAGACCGACTCTCTCGGAAAAGGTCCTTGGAAAGTGAACTAGGAAGTATGTGACCTCTGTGAATCCAGGATCCTGAAGGCCAACAGGGCGATCAGCGTCATTTGTCGCTCCTGTGACGTCATAAATCCTCTTATTACATTTCCTAAGCGATTGAAAAAGGGGAAAAAAGACTAAACATCCATCCCCGTTCAATATCAAAAGGGCGTTTAATGGTACCGATCCCGGATCGAGAATAAGGGAGCAGAGAAGAAGAAGCCTCTTCGTCCTCAACATATCGAAGAGAAGAATGAAAGGGCGTCCCTAAAGTCTCCACAACTCTCAACTTACTTCTAAAGAAATATTCCACTCGGAAGTCAATAGTTGCTGCCGTCGATCGAGGACGATTCGTACGGACTTTTGCAATCCTGTAACGAACCTCTAGAGGATCGTTACATTCTACGCCTGTGTTATAATAGGCTCTTTCTCGTAAACTCGAACAGGGACCGAGAGAAGATACTTCTTAAGATATGAGAGAGCTGTGGAATATCAGAGTTGATCTGGACCACTGGTTCCAAAAACTCGTTTCGAGGACTGGAGGGACGACCGAATCGCTTTACTTCTTTCAGATTAAGATCCAGGACATTTGAAACCCTATCCAGTATATCCGCACCTTCTTTCTATCACCTCAGGTGATAGACGCACTGAGAGAGTTCAGAATCATTCCTAGATCTTGAATAATATTTCAGTTTCCCGGTCGGAAAAAACTGTGATCTTAATTGCAGTCTATTCGGGGAAACAAACTTCTTCAGGAAGGAAATGGTCCCCAGCAAGCTCATCCATTCCCTCCCCGAGTATGCTTACTTCCCTAATAAGGCTGCGCTTTGCCTAAGCAGGAGAGCATATAAAAGTGCAATGTTGCGGTAGACTCGTAGTTCTATACGTGCGGTAACGAGCACCGAAAGGATTAAGAGATAACTCTGTTGAACATAGTAAGGCAAAACGAATGCACGTTTATTCATTCACGTAAGAAATCCCTTCAATCTTAGGCTAAAGTCCGTGATTGTAGGACAGAGATACAGTTAGTCAGTCAATCCCGCAGGAGAGACGTAACCGCCAGCACAGAGATACGGTTAGTCAGCCAATCCCGCAAGAGAGAGAGACGTAACCTACCGCGCATGACAGCGCACGATCTGTTTACTGGTGCTCAGTTGGACTGGAGGACAGAGACAGCGTGACAGCAGCAGCCAGCAGCTTACGATGTCGTCTCTTAACCTTTATGTCTGGGTTGCCAGCTACCCTATTCTACGAAGAAATAGGTCCGTATTTTTTGAGCAGATAGATCTCAAGCTGGTATATTTAGGCGAAACAGAAACGCTAAATATATAGCTCGTTTGTGTCGTCAGAACACTACCATACAACGTAAAAAGATAAATCGGAAACTCCTGGAAGGCTGCAGGGAGTAACGATAAATGTCCTTAAAACTAGACATAGACCTCTCGGTTGCCATTCGAAGAGGTAACTACAGCAAGCGTATATGACTTGAACCAACCAGAAATAAAATAACGCAAAGCAAAATGATATTGTTATGATACAATAAAGTTTGTTCATACTTACCTGGCAGATATATATATATATATATAATAGCTGAATTCGGAAATACAGCTACATACATATCTGACAGGCAAGTTTCATGAACAAAACTTAAGAGAATCGAAGCAGTCAGCTCAAGCTTCTTATGTTATTGGACATAAGCGTTCATTGACGTAGTCTACAAGTCTATTTTCTTGTACGAGTCTGCGAATGACGAATGAGAGCTCTTCCGAATCTTGTCAATAAGAGCTTATTCGCTTACGCAATATCAAGTTAATGAGATGTTTGTCAATGAGAACTAATCCATTTACGGGACAAAGAGATATTTGTCAATGAGGGGATACCCACTTACTTGACAAAACGATAGTATATTGTCAATGGGGGAAAGTCACTGAATTGACAAACGTAATCCAGGAAGTCGAGCATTTTATTTTTTCCGATTCCCGTCTCAAACGAGGAAGGGGCAAGAATCCTGTTAAGAGACTAGGCTTACGGCAGGAGTGAACGACGATGTCAATTCGGCAGCGTAGTCCCGACTAGAAACTAACAAAACCTATCATCTGACAAAAACCCTTCAGATGGGCTAAAAAGCTTGCAAAATATCCTGGAAGAGGAAGAAATTCTCCAACCAGCTTCCTCTCCCGTATCACAAACTAAAGCCTGCTAAAGCTTAAAATTTATTGGCAGTATGGCAAAAGAAGTCCTATCTGCGCTTTCCTGAAAGAGCGTCCTTTTGATGAGTACCTTTGCAAGAATCCTACTGAACATTGCCGAGAGTCCTGACGTGCAGGACATCGAGCCTTTACCTAACCCGTAACTGCCTTATCGCAAAGTCTTGACTGCGGTAGAGAAACGAGATCTTCCCTAGAGCTTTCCTTAACTCCATCCACCTTGCGAAAAGCAATAAAATATTGACAGAGATCTCTTGAATTCACGAAACCCGAGGTCTTGCTGGGTTTCGAAGACGAAGTTGTCTGTTCACTTTAAGCTTCCTCCGAAGCACTGCTTACTTCACATTCTTTGCATGTGAGGTATAAGGTATCACCGAAGGTAGAGGTAAATAAACAAGAGCTTGAAGAGTTCAATAGAAACGTTCAGCCAGACGACACACCTGGCGTGCGCTGGCGCGCGCGCTCGGCGTCCACTGGCGAGCAGTGAGCACGCTCGGCGTCACTGGCCAGCAGCGAGCACGCTCGGCGTCCGCTGGCTTCGCGCGCGGAGTGCGCTCGGCGTCCACTGGTGCGCGCTTGGCGTGCACCCGCGCGCGCTGGCGTCCATCCGAACGTCCCGTCCAAGCCGAGCGTCAAAAGAAGCGTGTAGAAAAAGCGTCACGCTCCTGACAGGCGTCAAAACAAGCGAGATACATCTCGGAGAGAAATCCGACTGCACGAAACAGTCTCAGGAGAAGGGTCGATCGTGCGAGAATACGAGGGGCGACTGGCGAGGGAACGCCTTCTTATTCTCACAGTAACAAAACTCGACGTCCCTCTCAAAAGCGTTCGCGTCCTGCTACTAAGACTTCCATTTCATATTTCTCGGTGGAAAGACGTACACGTGATCAGGCGACGTTCGCCTTCTTACTTCTCACTGGAACGCATAACGAGAGAGAGAGAGAGGACGTGAAGCGTCCTCCTCTACAAAGCTTCTATTTAGAGGGCGCGAGTCCTTCCGAAAGCTCCAACCCCTGCGCGGGGAGGACGCTTCGGAGGACGAGAAGCAATCCTTCAGGATTCGTGCACGTGCACGCACTTAGGCAGTCTGGGGATTTTTCATCAGAAAACTGCCGAAGGCACGCCAGATCGGTGGGGGTTCCTCGTAACCCTCCTTCGGCTTTCGACATGCTCTCAAAATCCCCGGGTCCTGGGAGTCAAGCAGAGGTCCCGGCCTAGAGGTCGAATAAGGCCGATCTGACGCACCCTCCACATACAAGGGGCACTGTCACTGCACTTAGCCACTTCGCTATTGCTCTCTAAAGCAAGCACTTTCGATTCTAAGATACGAATCGAAAGAGTATTAGAGAAAGGGCAATAACCTCTACAGACACTGTTTAGGGCCCGAAGGCAACATTACAGGGTTATGAGAAACAATAACAGAAGTAGCACTCTTCACAACAATGAAGGAGAGCGATCACCTCTCGCAGACAAATTCATAACCCGTAGGCCATACTACAGGGTTAGGCAAAAAAAAAAGTCTACAGGAAGGTTAGCAGGTTCACTACCCTGACTTTTGTTTACTGATTAATTGCGTACATACGAATCATACGTTTTCCTTACGAATTAGACATGTTTACTGATTAATTGCGTACATACGAATCATAAGTTTTCCCTACGGAATTAGGACCAATGTTTAACTGATAATCGTACATACGAATCATACGTCTTCCTTACGGAATAGACAGTCTCACACTCCTCACATGACAAATCTCAACCAAGAAGCAAGACTCATACCCCTCGTGCATACCAAGTGCGGATCTACCGAAGCTTTCGGTAGCCACACCCTATCTTTGCAGACAACACCCTCTGAAACTAGCCTAACTAGATTCAGATATCTTATGCAAAAATGAATCAAATTCAAATCAATTTAAGATAGCGTATGTCTAGCCACAAATCCAAGTAAATATTAAATTAAAAGACAATAGGATACTTAGCGGCAATGAAGTTTCCAAAATCTAAGACGGAGGTACTGGAAACAGGTGTTTTCCAGCACCGGCGACAGAAAAATTATGAATAGAAAATGGGAATGATTCCTGATACCCGCCTCCCAGCGGCGGGAATGGGTACTAACCACCTGACTCCCACTGCGTGTGTCGTAAGTTTTTAAAATTCTGTCGGACTTCAGAAAATGACAATTTGTCCAAAATTGCATTTTTCCTAACTATACAAACCTGAGGTCCTTTTACAATAGGAAGGTACTAGCGGCAGCTGGATAGGTCGTAAGCTTTCGAACAAGGGGTTCGGTAGTTAACTGCTTGTCCGACAGGCGCGCGCGCGCGACTGGAGGTAAACAAATCACTTTTGCTTTTGGCCCAAGCAAAAACTGCAGAGTGAGGGGTGGCATGAGGTGGGGCTATGTGTAAAGGACCTCAGGTTTGTATAGTTAGGAAAAATGCAATTTTGGACAAATTGTCATTTGTTCCGACACGGCATACAAACCTTCGGTCCTTTTACAATAGGAAGACTCACTTCTTGGTGGGTGGAATCTGAGTCTTTTGTGAACAGAACTGGTGTTCGCCCAACCTTGGCAGCCTCCCTGGTCGTAAGAGCGAGGGGAGGGATCCAAGCCTCTGTCCGATTGATCGGGGTGTGCACCGCAGGATCATGGTCAGACCTCTGGGACCGAGTACTAAGAGAGAGGCAAGCGTATCTCTTCGTACCAGCAATGTAAGAACTTGTTCCTGTACAGGAGCAAAGATAAAGTCATGGTTTTGACTCTTGTAGGCATCCACTTCCCCCCCTTGTAGAAGGAAGTGGTGGATATTCTGCTCCTATCCCTAGTGAAAGGGATAGGATGGGGCTCTGTCATATAGCTCACCGGCATCTCGTCCTTATCCAGCAGGGTGTGATGACCGTATCCCTCTACCCACAGGTAGAGGGGTAGAAAAAGATAGAAAGAGAAGCCAGTCACTTTCTCATTTACTATCTATTCATACAGTCACACCAGGACTCGATGCTGTTCAGCCTGCTAGGGTCTGGTTAGCTAGACGACGTGTTGAGCAGCCACCACGGGTCCTAAGGAAACCGATCCAAGGACCTGTGGGGGTCATATCCAAATATAAGGAAGGTGCCGGTGGTCTGGTTGTACCAGACCCCTGCCTTCCCTACCTGCGCCACGGAGAAGTTCTTACGAAACGCCAACGAGGGGCCAATACTTCTGACTTCGTGAGCTCTCGGACGGGACGTACGGATGTCGTCACTACCATCAGCCTCATACGCCCTCCTGATGACCTCACGCAGCCAGGCACGAAAGAGTGTTCTTTGATACTTCTTTCTTGGTGACCCCGGTGCTAACGAAGAGGCGTCGACACTCAGGCCCGAGGTGTCGAGTTCTCTTCAGATAGCGCCGTAGCGTCCTCCCAGGACAAAGCAGCATCTCATCCGCATCATTATCAGCATGAAGTTCCCGTACTCTCTTCGCCGATGCCAGGTCCAGCAAGAGAAGAGGGGCTTGTGAGTTCCCTGGGTGGGCAAGACCTTTCGAAGCTCGCTCCTAAGTAAGGAGATCTCGAACGAGTTCGATGTCCAATCCCCTCAGTTTTCAGGGACGAGCGTCAAGGCGGCTCTGTATCCTTTGACTGTGGAACTGAGAGGAGCTTCTCGGCGAAGAAAACGAGGAAATCCGCTACTGCTGAAGAGTGGCTCTGAGAGGAGATAGGCCCCGTCTACGACACCAACCACAGAAGACGGCCGACTTCCCCTGGTACACAGCTGCAGAGGACGACGACGTTTCCAGCCATCTCTGTTGCTGCGCTACGAAAAAAGCCTCTCGTTCGCAAGAGAGTTGGATAACAGCCAGCCCGTGAAGACGTAGGGACATGGACTGCTCGGTGGTACCGCTCGACGTGTGGCTGGGCGAGAAAGGTTGTGCCAAGGGGGAATCTCTCTCGGTTCTCTTGCGAGAAGAGCCAGCAGGTCCGGATACCAAATGGCCTGTGGCCATTTGGGAGCCATCAGGATCATCCTGAGATTCGGGGTGACCAGTGCTCGACTGATCACCTTGCGAATCAGGGTGAACGGGGGAAAGGCATAGGCGAAAAGGTTGTCC
Organism: Macrobrachium nipponense; assembly: GCF_015104395.2. NCBI lineage: Eukaryota > Metazoa > Arthropoda > Malacostraca > Decapoda > Palaemonidae > Macrobrachium > Macrobrachium nipponense. The sequence goes on along the minus strand of NC_061107.1, from coordinate 78,987,355 downwards.
CACGGGTGTTGAAGAGCCTCCTCTGCAGCTGCCCATGGGTCCGGCACGGCCGAGAAGAACACCTGGAGCTTCCTGTTGTGCCGGGTGGCGAACAGATCCTCGACTGGTCGCCCCCCACAGGTCGAAGAGCCTTTCCCCCGCCACGTCCTGGTGTAGAGACCATTCGGTCCCTATCCCTTTGATACCCGACGGCGAGCGTGTCTGCTACCACATCCTTCCCTGGAATGTAGCGTGCCGACAGCTCTATTGAGTGTGCCTCGGCCCACTCGTGCACCTGCCGAGTCAAACTGGTACAACGGGAGAGACACTAATGTTTTGTTGACGTAAGCACCACCGTTGGTGTTGTCGCACATCAACAACCACTGAGTGTCCCATCAAGCGGTCCTGGAACTCTTGGAGAGCGAGGAACGCTGCCTTGAGTTTCAGTACTTGATGTGAAGGTGCTTGTCGTTCTCGTACCACACTCCTGAAGTCAGCAACTCCTCCAGGTGTGCGCCCCCATCCCTCGGTCGATGCGTCTGAGAGCAGCTGCATGTCCGGGGGGAGGGGGGAGTGCGCAGAGGCACTCCTCTTAAGAGGTTCCTGTCGTCCAGCCACCAGGCTAGGTCCTGCCTACCTCCTGTGTCAGTGACAATGGAAAGCTTGGGGGATCCGTCGCCTGTGACCAACTCTCCTTTAGTCTCACTGAAGAGACCCGCAGGTGAATGACGCCCGTTAGGGACTGCCTTCCCGAGTGACGACAGGTGTCCGATCAACGACTTGCCATCGCTGAGCTACCCGTTCCTGCCGAGGACAGGAACTGGTTGGCTGCCTTCCTGAATTTGCTAATCCGCGAGTCTGCTGGGGAAGACTCGCCCTGCTACCGTGTCGATCAGCATACCCGAGGTACTTCATCCTCTGCTTGGGCGTCGAGATCGGACTTTCGAAGTTCACAACGATCCCCAGATCGCGACAGAACTCGAGCAGTCGATCCCTGTCCTGTAGCAACTGCGAGCGGGAGCTCGCCAGGACTAACCAATCGTCGAGATACCCCATCAGACGTATCCCGTGGCGAATGGCCCAAGCAGACACCAGAGTGAACACTCGCGTGAACACCTGTGGGGCGGTTGAGAGACCGAAGCAGAGTGGCCTGAACTGGTACACCGTCCCGTTGAGGAAGAAGCGGAGGTACTTTCTGGAGGACTGATGAATGGGTATTTGGAAATACGCATCCTTCAAGTCCACTGAAAGCATGAAATCGTTCTCCCTGATAGAGTCGAGCACTGAACGTGCCGTCTCCATCGTGAACCGGGTCTGGCGAACAAACCGGTTCAGGGGAGAGAGATCTATCACCGGGCGCCAGCTCCCGTAGACTTTCCACCAGGAAGAGTCGACTGTAAAAGCCCGGTGATTGATCCATGACGATTTCTACAGCTCTCTTGCTCAGCATGGTCTTGATCTCCTGTCTCAATGCTACGTCCTTCGATGCCCCTGGAACGTACGACTGCTGTTGGACCGGGTTGGAGGTGAGGGGTGACCGAGATTCGAAGGGTAATAGATCTCCCTCCCGAAGGACATCTACAATCCAGGTCTCGGCGCCGTAGCGCTGCCAAGTTGCCCAATGGCTGGCCAGGCACCCCCACCCCCCCACTTCCGGCAGCAGGTGAGGGGGAACGCCGTCCCTAGCGTTTCCCCCCTTTCGTTCGACTTCCTCCCAGAGCCTCCACGGGAGAGGAGGGCTGGGAGGAGGGCTGGTTACGGCTCCCCTTGCTAGAAGTCGAAGAAGACAGAGTCATTCCCCGGGGCTTCGACGCAGCTTAGCTACCGTCTTAGCCACCGAGGAAGCGCTAGCCGAGCCGTTAGACTTGGCCGCAGTCCAAGGCTGCCCAGAGGCCTTCGAGACTGCCTGGTGAACCAGACGGTCACTGTCGTCAGTGCTCCGTCTGTCCACCGCAGCGTCACCATCTCTCCTGGGAAGAGAGACGTGGAACTCCGTAAAGGTCCGTTGCGAAGTCCCAACGCCGCTTCACGCCCGGCCGCCCTGGAAACCCGAGTAAGGACAGCGTCCCTTCGTCGGAGAACCAGGTTGGCCCACAGGTTCACCGTCTGGTGGCAGGAAGGAAGAGATGGCTCCTCCCCCAGACTGGCAAAAGTCTCCTGAAGGCCGAGTCATCTTCGGGAGAAATTCCCCCGGAGTTGGCTGCGACCTTAGATACTGTGAGGGACCACAGAATAGCCAGGAGACGGCCTGGAAAGCTGCCATGGCGGTAGATTCCAGGCCGAATGTCTCTTGCTGCGAGAACCACAGGTTCTCGGACAGGAGCTGCTGCAGAGACACACCCGAAGTCAGCCTGGCTAACTCCGGGTTCACCTGTTTGGGCGGCATCCGGGTCTTCAGATGGCACGTAAAAAACGCCGCTGTCGCAGCAGAGGAGGTTGGAAGCAGCTTGCTCGACCTGCCCCAGACTTGAGCGAGCCGTCTTGTCCGGAGACAAGCGATTCAACCTGGTCCAGCACTGAGTCCGGCAGCTCAGAACGCGGCAAACCCACCGTCGGTCTGGGTTCCCTCTTCGGGCCCCAGAACGACTCGAGCCAGGACGTGGGCTCGGAGGTGGGAGCAGCGATCCTTCCGTGCGGTCGTTGTGCTGACGAATCAGCGCAATAACCTCGCAAAGTTCCTCTGGATCTCAGGAGTGACTGCTTCCTGCGGAGTCGGACCGTCCAGTCCCTCAACAGGGGCAACCCTCCCCGAGACCCTCCTCCCTCAAGGAGAGGAACAGCGACAGACCCCTCTCGGTCTGCTCCAACCACCTGTGCGTACGACCTGGCTGGTCCGAGAAACCGTGCCTGGTACGTACGACGCCGTGGTGGGATCCTGAGGGGCGCACCCCTCACGATCACTCCTCAATCACCTCGCCCCTCCCTGGTGTAATACGAGGAGGTTGAAGGTATGGAAGAGGCAGACCTGACGCTCCCTCCTCGCTCGCTGGCAGAACCAGCGGGCTTGGAAGACTGCAGGCGATCGCCAACCACCGCGGTGGCGATCGAGCTGCAGACCTAGTCGAGCCGTCTCGCTGTGGAGAACGGCTGGACCGAGAACAGCGGCTCCGGTCTCGTGTGTCAGAGGAGCTGGTGCTGGTCGCGTACCCGATCGCTCTCTGTGAGAGTGACGGTCAGGCGACCGGCGAGCTCCACTGTCACGGTGAGATCGGTGCGTATCCTCACGGTGCGTCAGTTCGCTGGTACCAGCCGTGGCTGTTGCCGGCGAACGGGTGGGGGGACCTCTTCCCAGCCTCAGCCCGTGGCCGGTCATGGACCGTCACGTCCGCCCGGGTAGCCAGCTGCTCGCCGCAAGAGCGAGAGCTGGTCTGGTGAGAGTCGCGTGAGCGGCTGTCACCAGTCTTCCGCTCCGTGCCGTGAACCTGACGCTGAGCGAACTCAGAGGTCTGGTTCCTGGCTGCACGGTCGCTGGTAAGCGACCGTACACTCGGTACCTCTCTGCGAACGAGAGGCCGAGACGGACCCTGCTGCTGTGGCCGAAACCACTGACAGCAGGTGAGGAAGTGCCGGTGTTAGCCGGCACTCCTCTGGTCCCCGTAGTCTTCTTCCTTGCGGAAGAAGAGACGGTCCTGCCCCCGAAGGAGCTGGGTGACCAGCGGAAAGAACCCCCCCGTCTCACGAGCGAGACGGGCCCTTAGAAGTTCCCGAAAGGAGACTTCTTAGGGGGGGGGAGGCGACCTTCTTCTTCTTCGGCAGGGGGAGCCTTAGAAGAACGAAGGGGAAGAGGCGGCAGACGACGACGAAGACGAAGAAGACGATGAAGACGACGACGACACCTTCCTCCTCTTCTTCTTCTTCTTCGTCAACCTTCTCAGGACGACGTCAGATCTGTCATCCAGAGCGAGCCGGGGCTGCTGGTTTGCCGAAGCAACAGGGCCCCGACGCACCTGTCCGAACAGATCAGCATCCGGGACGCAGGCGGCGACCCAGGAACAGGAACAACATCAGCAGGGTGCAGGCATCACAGGAACGGCAGAAACCGCAGAGCAGGTTACAGGAACGGCAGCAGTGGTCACGTCACGTCCGTGGACAGCAGCTGGGCAGGTACGGCAGGTACGGCAGACTGTGTAGGCGGTCTAGATGGGCGGACCAGCGGCACAGACATCCTAGGTACCGGTGGGGGGTCCAGGGGCGAGCTCTTCGGGCACACGAAGTCCGGTCGCGGCAGCACGGCAAACACAGGCGGCGGCATCACACTCCCCCGAGTTACGGCGACTGGCCCCTGCACCGATGTAGTGGGTGTCACAGAGACCGTGTGCTGGGTGTACACCAGGTGAGGAGGTGAAGCGTAGCCGGGTGTTGTAATGGTCGTGGTGGTGGTCGTGACCGTTGCATGGGTGACCGCCACGGAGCCAGCGAGATGGTAGAGCAGCCCCTGGACACTCGGCACGCCCTGCAGCACCCCCAACGATGCCCACACCTGTCCGAGGTCATCCTTCGCGGCAACCGCACCTGAGAAGGCAAAAGTCGGGTGATTAGGGGATCCTCTACCCGTTCGCACGCGAAGACGAACGGATAGAGGACCCAGAGTACAACTCGACGTCAGGGTATCTAGCGCCCTCCTCCACACTCGACAAATCAGGAGAGGAGAAGGACCTAGAAACCCCCCCCCGAAGGGGAAGGCGCGAGACGTGGAAGTTGAGCGGGTGGCAGGAAAGAAGACGAAGTGTCCGTCACCAAAGGAGTCGCGGGAGAGCTTTCCGACGACTCCTTTGCAGGCCTTCGCTTCCTCCCGCCCTCATACAAAATCCACTGCGCCTCCGACCAATTAATAAACACATTACAAGGCTCGGCTCGGGAGCATTCGCGCCCCCGACACCGAGCACACAAATATGAGGGTCTATCTCCGGGAAAGAGCGGAACTTCCCGCATTTACGCCCTTCGGTACCCGGGCATAGTCTCCGTGGGGTAGCGAGGCGAGGAGATTCCATCATTAATTAATTGCAGTTCAATTAATATGAAAAGAGAGAAATGATTGTACTTACAATGAATTCTTTCATACACAAACACAACCATATACTCAAGAAAGCAAACGACGAGAAGCGGGCAGAGAGCGTCGAACACACACGTCCACTCGCTGTGAGGGCCGAAAGCAAAAGTGATTTGTTTACCTCCCCAGTCGCGCGCAGCGCGCCTGTCGGACAAGCAGTTAACTACCGAACCCCTTGTTCGAAAGCTTACGACCTATCCAGCTGCCGCTAGTACCTTCCTATTGTAAAAGGACCGAAGGTTTGTATGCCGTGTCGGAACAAATACAGCTATATATATATCTGACAGGTAAGTTTCATGAACAAACGAAAGTATATTGTCAATGGGGGAAAGTCACTGAATTGACAAAACGTAATCCAGGGAGTCAAGCATTTAATTTTTTCGATTCCCGTCTCAAACGAGGAAGGGGCAAGAATCCTGTTAAGAGACTGGGCTTACGGCAGGTAGAACGACGATGTTCAATTCGGCAGCGTAGTCCCGACTAGAAACTAACAAAATCTATCATCTGAAAAACCCTTTCAGATGGGCTAAAAAGCTTGCAAAATTATCCTGGGAAGAGGAAGAAACTCTCCAACCAGCTTCCTCTCCCATATCACAACTAATGCCTGCTAAAGCTTAAAATTTATTGGCAGTATGGCAAAGGAAGTCCTGTCTTGCGCTTTCCTGAAGAGCGTCCTTTTGATGAGTGCCTTTGCAAGAATCCCACTGAACGTTGCCGAGAGTCCTGACATGCCGGACATCGAGCCTTACATAACCCGTAACTGCCTTATCACAAAGTCTTGACTGCGGTAGTGGCAACTTAAATTTATTGGCCGAATGGCAAAGGTTGCGGTAGAGCAAACGAGATCTTCCCTTGAGCTTTCCTTAACTCCGTCCACCTATGCGAAAAGCAATATTAATTGACAGAGACCTCTTGAATTCACGAAACCCGATGTCTTGCTGGGTTTCGAAGAAGAAGTTGTCTGTTCACTTTAAACTTCCTCCGAAGCACTGCCTACTTCACATTCTTTGCAGGTGAGGTAGAAGTGCAGACAACCCCGTCTGAAACTAGCCTAACTAGATTCAGATATTTTATGCAAAAATGAATCAAATTCAAATCAATTTAAGATAGCGTATGCCTAGCCACAAATCCCACAAATCCAAGTAAATAAATCAAAAGACAATTAGGATACTTAGCGGCAATGCAATGTCCCAAATCCTAAGACGGATGGTACTGAAAACAGGTGTTTTCAGCACCAGCGACAGAAAAATTATGAATAGAAAATGGGAATGGTTCCTGATACCCGCCTCCCAGCGGCGGGAATGGGTACTAACCACCTGGCCGACCACTGCGTGTGTCGGAAGTTTTTAAAATTCTGTCGGACTTCAGAAAATACAGCTATATATATATCTGACAGGTAAGTTTCATGAACAAATATGACCTTACAATGTTATGATGATGATGATACTTTGTATGGTATAATGATAACCTATTTTTCCATAACAATATTATTGTATATATCTTTAAAATATACTTGAAATTAAAGTATTAGTGATTTATGTATGAGAGAGAGCTTTTTCCTATTTCCTGTCATTTTCTTTTGGTACTTTAACAATACATCTTTCAAGATATACTATGCCTTTAGAGCTGTAACTACATTAAGTTTTCTGATTAGCTACATGTAACATTCAAATTCTAATTGTTTGCTCTCTTTGATTAAAAGCTGCTGGGAAGTCTTCACTAAATAACTTTGGCACGCAATGTGATCATCAACAGTCTTGTAACTTATGACCAATAACAAGATGGTACTCTTCTGGTACCTTTCGTGAAGTTTAATTCTTTGCCATAACAAGTGAAAACTGACTCCCAAATGTTTATCCACTACTTTACTTAAAAATGAATGGGATAAAAATAATTAAGATATGATAAAGTTCACTGTAACCTTTATTCTAGGACTGGCATGACAACAAGAAAGCAATTATTCCTAATCTAATTATAATGATAAGCAAACTGAAAAGAATGCAAAGTTTTGCCAAAAGGAAAACCTTACCCCTAGAATCTATGCACTTATAATCTGCCTACTGACAGACATACGTACTTTCCAAGGTACATGCCCTTCCACCATTAGTTATGAAATTACCAAAATACACAATAACTGAAAAAGTTCTCGTTTGGATGTGAAATTTATAAAACAAAAGAATTAACTCATAAACTTGGAAATACTAATTAGATGGGCTGGATTCCATAAATAAACACAGCAAAATACCATACATTAAAAACACTAAATAGAATGTGAATGATGTACTATACTGTCATTATGTACACTAATTTTAACACTGCTTTCATAAGAAAAAACTCAAAATTGGAAACAGGTGGTTACAGACAGTCCATCCAGATCAGCCATGCATTATTCTTTTGCTTATTTTGAATGCTGATCACGCATAATGGCATGAATATGTAAGTTTACTTTAAGAGTAGGTAAGTTCACCCAAAATAAAACGGCATTATGAACAAACAAAATCCATAACACACTCAGTGGATGCATACCATTTGGGGCAGAAGCAATTGCAGCTGGTCCTAATCCACTGTATATCCCTCGAAATCCTCCTGAAGCCCTGAAACCTTTTTCACTTTGAAAACGAGTCTTGATGGTGTCAAGAGGAAAAAGGGCAACATCTACAGCAATACCCGCAATGCCACCTGCCTGTAATACATCCAAAACTTCATTCGTCTACTCTTGACTTTGGCTCTTATACCATGTTTTTTATGGTAATGAGAAGAGCAAGCATTCAAAGTTTGTGATAAGGACTTTCATACTGAGTAAATGAAAATAGCATCACGTATTTTACTCTGTGCTTTGAGAATTATCAAACCGAAATGAATCACCCATAATAGCTATAGCATACATAATTCAGTATCTCAATAATAACCTACATATCACTTGCATATGATATCACTCTTCTATAATGAAACAATATAAAAACATAATATAGTACAGTGTAATAGTATGACAGTAATGAAAATAACAAAGAACTGAAGTACAAATATAAAAGGGAGAAAATTAGTTAGTTATATGATTAGCAGGACGCTGCTCTCGCTGCTAGGGGAGAAAACATGCCCTCAGTGAAAAGGTTAACAATTGTCAATAAACAGAATAGTCCAGCAATGCAGAGACATCTTAACTCGACAGATGCTAAAGGCAATGAGGGTTGCAAACAGGTGAATGAATGATATCATCACCAGTCATTACCTGCTTCCACTCAACTACCTTGTTAACAAGCTTCCATGACTGATTTCTAGCTATTGTCCAAGATACTGTATAAAAGATGGAGGTTTATATAGTATTTTTGTAAGAACAAAATATAATTCATGAATAAATTGGATTACAAAATATTTACATAAAACAGAATTATAAAAACATTACAGCACAATGCTATGAAATCTTACAATCAAAGAAACAGAAAATGAAGGCTCCTTGCAACTCATGGCTGTGGTAAAATTTCTGTTGCTTCAAGAACTTCAGTCCATTTTACCCAGCATTTATCACACAGGCTACCTGCAGAAGAGAAATAAATAATATTATTAGAAAACTATGAAGAATTTTAATATAGGCTCGATCAAATACTAATCAGTTTTCCTTATTAATCAGTCCTACTACAGTATACTTTCATTTTCATCTAAATATCAAACAATTTTAAGCAAAGTTTGATTTGTTGAACCCAATGGCTATAAATTTTATTCCTGCCTAAATCCAAACAAATGCAACACAAAATCTATAGGAAACCAAGTCACCACTATGTACTAAGATTTGAGAATTGGACATAATGCACTTTAACAGAGGTAGTGTTCCGGTTTCATGAAATGCAACTTTATTACCAGAACAAAATCTTATGCAGACAATGCCATCAATGAAAATGTTTCATCACCCAATTAAATAATCAGAAATGACAATTTTGTCGAAAATTGCATTTTTCCTAACTATACAAACCTGAGGTCCTTTAACAATAGGAAGTAGCTAGCGGCAGCTGGAAAAACGGTCGTAAGCTTCTCGAACAATGGAGAAACGGTAGTTAACTGCTTGTCCGACAGTCGCACGGGAGGTAAACAAATCACTTTTGCTTTTGGCCCATGCAAAATACGCAGAGTGAGGGGTGGCATGAGGAGGGACTATATGTAAAGGACCTCAGGTTTGTATAGTTAGGAAAAATGCAATTTTCGACAAATTGTCATTTGTTCCGATACGTAATACAAACCATCGGTCCTTTAACAATAGGAAGACTCACTTCTTGGTGGGAGGAATCTGAGTCTTTTGATGAACAGACTGGTGTTCGTCCATCCCTGGAATGCCTCCCTGGTCGTAAGAGCGAGGGAGGGATCCAAGCCTCTGTCCGATTGATCGGGGTGTGCACCGCAGGATCAATGGTCAGACCTCTGGGCCGAGTACTAAGAGAGAGGCAAGCGTATCTCTTCGTTACCAGCAAGCAAGAACTTGTTCCTGTTTGCAAGATGGCAACATAAAGTATGGTTGTCTCAAGCTGGCATCCACTTCCTCCCCCTTGTTGGAGGAAGTGGTGGATATACGCTCCTATCCCTAGTGAAAGGGATAGGATGGGGCTCTGTTGAGTAGCTCACCTGCATCTTGTCCTTATCCAGCAGGGTGACGACCGTGTCCCTCTAACCACAGGTAGAGGGGAAGAAAAAGATGGGAAGAGGAGCCAGTCACACTCTCATCACTCATCCATTCTTACGGTCACACCAGGACTCGATGCTGTTCAGCTGCGAGGGTCTGGGTTCGCTACACAACGTGTTGAGCAGCCACCACGGGTCCCAAGGAAAAAGATCCAAGGACCTGTGGGCAATATCCCGAAGGTAGAAGGAAAGGGCATGTGGTCTGGTTGGACCAGACCCCTGCCTTCAGTACCTGCGCCACGGAGAAGTTCTTGCGGACAAGGCAGCATCTCCTTCGCATCGAAGGCGGGTGAAGTCCAGTTGGGAGGGAGGGGGATTGTGAAACGACTCGAACCAATAGTCAGTGGGACCGAAGGGTTCTGAGTCTTCGCTACGAAGTTCGGTACGAAATCGAGCGTCACGGATCCCCATCCCCTGGATGCTTGACTTCGCAGGAGAAGTCATGCAGTTCCTCAGAGGAAAAGAAGGAAATAGTCGCATGACCTATCCCTCTTCTCTACTTCGGTGATGTCCAGTACCCATACTGGTCTGTCCGTTTGCCACGAAGTCTCTCGCATCCTCCTATCCCCATGCAGCGAAGTTCTCGGTAGTGGATAGGACACCGCACTCCATGGTGGTGGGTGTCGATGGTATGGGTACTGTATCAAGCTATTAAAACGAAGTAATGATTGCTCTGTAACAACCGAACTAAGTCAACAGCGTAGTTCGTAACTGACTCGGGCGCTCTGACAGCTGCCGACTGACTGCGTTCGGTAGGAGGCAAGTTGTCAAAGCATCCGAGTAAGTCACGTGACCTTCGCCTTTAAGGGTTATGCCGAGAGACCAAACCAATAATGTATTTGTTTGTCACCAATGCCGGACAGCGAGGTGATGATTCTCTTAAGGCATGTGCCCAACAGGCGAAAGTCAATTGCCTTCTAGAGACCGAGGTCCCTGAAGGTAAAACATCTCATGGTTGTTGAATCTCAGCTCAGGAGAAACAACACTATGTACCGTTGAAGACGAAGGTAGATATTGAATGCAACCTACGTCTTCACAGATGAATCGAGAGAAGGATTCTCAAGATTCATAACCTGTGCTTACAAATGACTGAAAATGCTAACCGCTGTTTCATTGCTGTCCGGTGAGAAGTCGTAGTTGCAATGAAAGCGGGGCGTTCTTCAGTAATGAAAACACAGGGGAAAGCCGCCTGAAGAACTGCTTCTCATGGGCTGAACATTTGGAAGTAGAGCTGTCAGGTCGGAGAGTAGGCGATGTCTTCCGACACATCTTGTAATTCGTTGAACAATGAACAATTGTACACCTACGGAATACGAGATATTTTTGAAGACAAACTCAGATGTCTGCAAAATCATCGCATTATCGCAGTGCGATGCAGCGGGAGACTTGTACAGACTTCTGTTACCGTGCGGTAAACCGAAAGATGAAAGAGTCCAAGAGATATGACAATTTGTCCAAAATTGCATTTTTCCTAACTATACAAACCTGAGGTCCTTTTACAATAGGAAGGTACTAGCGCAGCTGGATAGGTCGTAAGCTTTTCGAACAACTGTTCGGTAGTTAACTGCTTGTCCGACAGGCTGCGCAGCGCGCGACTGGGAGGTAAACAAATCACTTTTTTTGCGTTTTGGCCCAAGCAAAACTGCAGAGTGAGGGGTGGCATGAGGTGGGGCTATGTGTAAAAGGACCTCAGGTTAGGTATAGTTAGGAAAAATGCAATTTTGGACAATTGTCATTTGTTCCGACACGGCATACAAAACCTTCGGTCCTTTTACAATAGGAAGACTCACTTCTTGGTGGGTGGAATCTGAGTCTTTTGTGAACAGACTGGTGTTCGCCCAACCTTGGAAGCCTCCCTGGTCGTAAGAGCGAGGGAGGGATCCAAGCCTCTGTCCGATTGATCGGGGTGTGCACCGCAGGATCAATGGTCAGACCTCTGGACCGAGTACTAAGAGAGAGGCAAGCGTATCTCTTCGTACCAGCAATGTAAGAACTTGTTCCTGTACAGGAGCAAATATAAAGTCATGGGTTTTGACTCTTGTAGGCATCCACTTCCCCCCCCTTGTAGGAGGAAGTGGTGGATATTCTGCTCCTATCCCTAGTGGAAAGGGATATGGATGGGGCTCTGTCATATAGCTCACCTGCATCTCGTCCTCATCCAGCGTTAGTGACGACCGTGGCCCTCTGCCCACAGGTAGGAGGAGGAAAGACGGGAAGAGGGAGCCAGTCACTCACTCATTCACACATCCATCCACACAGTCACACCAGGACTCGATGCTGTTTCAGCCTGCGAGGGTCTGGGTTTGCTACACAACTTGTTGAGCAGCCACCACGGGTCCCAAGGAAAAGGTATCCAAGGACCTGTGGGCAATATCCCGAAGGTAGAAGGACGTAAAGGTAGTCTGGTTAGACCAGACCCTGCCTTCAGGACCTGCGCCACGGAGAAGTTCTTACGAAACGCCAACGAGGGGCCAATACTTCTGACTTCGTGAGCTCTCGGACGGGACGTACGGATGTCGTCACTACCATCAGCCTCATACGCCTCCTGATGACCTCACGCAGCCAGAATGAAAGAGTGTTCTTGGATACTTCTTTCTTGGTTACCCCGGTGCTAACGAAGAGGCGTCGACACTCAGGCCTGAGGTGTCGAGTTCTCTTCAGATAGCGCCGTAGCGCCCTCACAGGACAAAGCAGCATCTCATCCGCATCATTATCGGTGAAGTCCATTAGGGAGGGAATCGTGAATGACTCGAACCTGTCGTCAGGGATCGACGGTTTCTGAGTCTTCGCAACGAAGTTCGGGACGAAATCGACGCGTCACAGATCCCCATCCCCTGGAGTGTCGTACATCATAGGAAAGACCATGAAGTTCCCCTACTCTCTTCGCCGATGCCAGGGCCAGCAAGAAGAGGGTCTTGAGGGTCAGATCCCTGTCTGACGACTCTCGGAGTGGCTCGAACGGCGTTCGAGTCAAACTCCTAAGGACGAGAGTCACATACCCACGCAGGGGGCCTGAGTTTCCCTGGGTGGGCAAGACCTTTCGAAGCTCCTCATGAGCAAGGAGATCTCGAACGAGTTCGAGATGTCCAATCCCCTCAGTTTCAGGACGAGCGCCAAGGCGGCTCCTGTATCCTTTGACTGTGGGGGACTGAGAGGAGCTTCTCTCGGCGAAGAAAAAAACGAGGAAATCCGCTACCTGCTGAGAGTGGCTCTGAGAGGAGATAGGACCCCGTCTACGACACCAACCACAGAAGAGGCCCACTTCCCCTGGTACACAGCTGCAGAGGACTGACGGACGTTTCCAGCCATCTCTGTTGCTGCGCTACGAGAAAAGCCTCTCGTTCGCAAGAGATGGTGGATAACAGCCAGCCGTGAAGACGTAGGGACTGGACTGCTCGGTGGTACCGCTCGACGTGTGGCTGGGCGAGAAGGTTGTGCCAAGGGGGAATCTCTCTCGGTTCTCCTGCGAGAAGAGCCAGCAGGTCCGGATACCAAATGGCCCTGTGGCCATTTGGGAGCCACCAGGATCATCCTGAGATTCGGCCTGACCAGTGCTCGAACTGATCACCTGCGAATCAGGCTGAACGGGGGAAAGGCATAAGCGAAGAGGTTGTCCCACGGGTGTTGAAGAGCGTCCTCTGCAGCTGCCCATGGGTCCGGCACGGCCGAGAAGAACACCTGGAGCTTCCTGTTGTGCCGCCTGGGTGGCGAACAGATCCACGACTGGTCGCCCCCATAGGTCGAAGAGCCTTTCCACCACGTCCTGGTGTAGAGACCATTCGGTCCCCTATCACCTGATCCCGACGGCTGAGCGTGTCTGCTACTACATTCCTCTTCCCTGGAATGTAGCGTGCCGACAGCTCTATTGAGTGTGCCTCGGCCCACTTGTGCACCTGCCGAGTCAACTGGTACAACGGGAGAGACACTAGGCCCCCCTGTTTGTTGACGTAGGCCACTTACCGTGGTGTTGTCGCACATCAACACCACTGAGTGTCCCACCAAGCTGGTCCTGGAACTCTTGGAGAGCGAGGAACGCTGCCTTGAGTTCCAGTACATTGATGTGAAGGTGCTTGTCGTTCTCGTCCCACACTCCTGAAGTCAGCAACTCCTCCAGGTGTGCGCCCCCATCCCTCGGTCGATGCGTCTGAGAACAGCTGCCATGGGGTCCGGGGGGGAAGTGCGAGAGGCACTCCTCTTAAGAGGTTCCTGTCGTCCAGCCACCAGGCTAGATCCTGCCTCACCTCCGGTGTCAGTGACACTGGAAAGCTTGGGGATCCGTCGCCTGCGACCAACTCTCCTTTAGCCTCCACTGAAGAGACCGCAGGTGAAGACGCCCGTGAGGTTTTACTAACTTCTCGAGTGACGACAGGTGTCCGATCACGACTTGCCATCGCTGAGCTACCTGCTCCTGCCGAGACAGGAACTGGTTGGCTGCCTCCCTGAATCTGCTGATCCGCGAGTCTGCGGGGAAGACTCGCCCTGCTACCGTGTCGATCAGCATACACCCAGGTACTTCATCCTCTGCTTGGGCTCGAGGATCGGACTTTTCGAAGTTCACAACGATCCCCAGATCGCGACAGAACTCGAGCAGTCGATCCCTGTCCTGTAGCAACTGCGAGCGGGAGCTCGCCAGGACTAACCAATAATCGTCGAGATACCTCATCAGACGTATCCCGTGCGAATGGGCCCAAGCAGGCACCAGAGTGAACACTCGCGTGAACACCTGTGGGGCGGTTGAGAGACCGAAGCAAAGTGCCCTGAATTGGTACACCGTCCCGTCGAGGATGAAGCGGAGGTACTTTTCTGGAGGACTGATGAATGGGTATTTTGGAAATACGCATCCTTCAAGTCCACCGAAAGCATGAAATCGTTCTCCCTGATGGAGTCGAGCACTGAGCGTGCCGTCTCCATCGTGACCCGGGTCTGGCGAACAACCCGGTTCAGGGGAGAGAGATCTATCACCGGGCGCCAGCCTCCCGTAGACTTTTCCACCAGGAAGAGTCGACTGTAAAAGCCCGGTGACTGATCCGTGACGATTTCTACAGCTCTCTTGCTCAGCATGGTCTTGATCTCCTGTCTCAGTGCTACGTCCTTCGATGACCCTGGAACGTACGACTGTGTTGGAGCCGGTTGGACGGACTGACTGGGGTGGACCGGGTTGGAGTGAGGGGTGGCCGAGATTTCGAAGGGTAATAGATATCCCTCCCGAAGGACATCTACAATCCAGGTCTCGGCCCCGTAGCGCTGCCAAGTTGCCCAATGGCTGGCCAGGCACCCCCCCACTTCCGGCAGCAGGTGAGGGGGAACGCCGTCCCTAGCGTTTCCCCCCTTTCTTCGACTTCTTCCCAGAGCCTCCACGGGAGAGGAGGGCTGGTAGGAGGGCTGGTTACGGCTCCCCTTGGTAGAAGTCGAAGAGACAGAGTCTTTCCCCGGGCTTCGCGCAGCTACCGTCTTAGCCACCGAGGAAGCGCTAGCCGAGCTCTTAGACTTGGCCGCAGTCCGAGGCTGCCAAGAAGCCGTTCGAGACTGCCTGGTGTACCAGACGGTCACTGTCGTCAGTGCGCCGTCTGTCCACCGCAGCGTCCACCTCTCTCCTGGAAAGAGAGACGTGGAACTCCGTAAAGGTCCGTTGCGAAGTCCCAACGCCGCTTCACGCCCGCCGCCCTGGAAACCCGAGTAAGGACGGCGTCCCTTCGTCGGAGAACCAGGTTGGCCCACAGGTTCACCGTCTGGTGGGCAAGGAAGGAAATGGCTCTTCCTCCAGACTGGCAAAGTCTCCTAAAGGCCGAGTCATCTTCAGG
>NC_061107.1:78836235-78971357 GCF_015104395.2 Macrobrachium nipponense | reverse complement strand
CAAGAAGGCTCTCTCAGTCTGGCAGGTCGAACAAGCTACTTCCACCTCCTCTACTGCGACAGAGGCGTTTCTCACGTGTCTTCGGACACCGTATTTGAATACCCCTTCGGTCCTCCTGAGAGGTTTCGACCTTGACGAGGACTGGAATGAGTCGGAGGACGGTATCGGCTCTCTCCTGTCAGGTGTCGATCAGCCCCACCCAGACGAAGTTCACAGTGGCGGCAGACCCTTACCTACAGTATGAGTTCGTAACCCTCCTCGGGAAAACGTTTTCTCCTGATGATACGTTTTCCCAGGCTCTGAGAGGCCGGCGGCGATGGCTGCTCCTTTCTTCTCCAACTGCTAGTTCCGCTGGGAAGGCGAGCCAGTATCCAATTCCTCCCCACCTTCCCTCTCTCCTTACGGCTACGAGGGAAAGGGGAGGATCTACAGAGATTTCTCTGTAAGATCCCACGTTAGGGACTGCGCTACGGGGGGACCTTCGGGGTCCTACCTGACGTAAGCCCCAACGGTCGTTGAGGAGGGATCCTGCCCCTTTCTTGATTTCTACGGGAATCGAGAGGACCACCAGCCGATATCGTTTGACGAATTCGGTGGGGGTTTCGCAGAGTGCTTAGAATTCTACAGAATTTCTAGCGCACTCAGAGTGTTCGAGTTTTTTACGATCTCCAAACACTTAGGCGAGACCACGGTCCAAAGTGAGCGAGAATCCCCGATAATTGTTACACGATAATCGGGAACCTCGCTTATGCTCGAATTCCTGTAATTTCTAGCATTTGGAAGAAGACTGCTGCTGAAAGAAGAGTATCTCACAGTAGGCGACTAACCTGGAATAGAGAAGAACGGACGGGAACTTCCAGTTTGGCTTGAACTATCGTCTTTCGGTATTCTGTTCACCATTGAAGCTTTCCTTTGGGAAAGACTTCTCCTCCTTCACTCTCTTGACTAGAGAACGAAGGGCGGTCGATCTCCAATCCTTATTCTCATTCCTCGAGGGGAAAAGAATTTAGGATGGAGGTCGTTGTACAGAACCTACAAATATACTACGTATATTACCCTCGTGACATGATTCTTTTAACAGTTGAATTGTCCGGGGGGGTAGGCGCATACCGTAGTTAACTCTACGGTTTGTGACCGAGACGAATTGTATCTTGATTGAACTGCAACTCGGGGTTGCCTGCAACCTCCCAGCAGTTATCTGTTTTGATTTTAGATACTTGGTATTGTCACGACAACACCAAATCAGCTTTTGTATTTACCGAAATCCGTTTCGTTTAAATATAATTGCTCGAGCGTATTCTTTATGCTCGATGGTTCTAGCCGAACACATTCCTTCGTGGAAGGGATTACCTGGCAACTCAGGATGACGAGTCACCGAGAGCTACTGCGTATTGAACTGCCTGATAGCAGCTCAGTATCAGCTAGGTCTCCGAGATGCACGGTCGGTTACGTCTCTCTCTCACCTGGTTTGATTGACTACCGAACCGTATCTCTACCCAACAATCATGGAACTTAGGCTCTGATTACGGGGATTCTCGCAATAATGAAGGACCATCTACTGCTGTGACGCTCGATTTCATCGCCTTCGACATTGCGAGAATTTTCAACAGAGATATCTCTTGGACTCTTTCATCTTTCTGTTTACCGCACGGTAACAGAAGTCTGTACTAGTCTCCCGCTGCATCGCACCGCGATAATGCGAATGATTTTTGCAGACATCTGAGTTTGTCTTCAAAATATCTCGTATTCGCAGGTGTGCAATTGTGCATTGTTCGCCCCGAATTAACAGATGTGTCAGAAGACATCGCCTACTCTCCGACCTGACAGCTCTACTTCCAAATGTTCAGCCCATGAGAAGCAGTTCTTCCGGCAGTATTTCCCTGTGTCTTCATTACTGAAAAGCGCTCCGCTTTCATTGCAACTACGATCCTCACCGGACAGCAATGAATAGCGGTTAGCGTTCTCAGTCTTTGTAGCACAGGTTCAGAATCTTGAGAATCCTTCTCTCGATTCAGCTGTGAAGACGTAGGCTGTACACCTTCGTCTTCAACGACACAGTGTTGTTTCTCCTTAGCTGAGAGTCAACTATACTATGAGATATCTTGCCATCAAGGACCTCGGTCTTTAGAAGGCAATTGACTTTCGCCTGTTGGGCACATGCCTTAAGGGAATCATCACCTCGCCGTCTGGCATCGGTGACGAACAAATTATTTGTTTAGTCTCTTGGCATAACCCTTTTAAGGCGAAGGTCACGTGATTTGCTCGGGTGCTTGGACAACTTGCCTCCTACCGAACGCAGTCAGTCAGCAGCTGTCAGAGCGCTCAAGTCAGTTACGAACTTCGCTGTGGACTTAGTTCGGTTGTTCCATAACAGTCTTTTCTTCGTCCTAACGGCTTGCCACAGTACCCATACCATCGACACCCACCATTGAGTGTCGGTGTCCTATCCGCTACCGAGAAGAAGAACTTCACTGCATGGGGATAGGAGAATGTGAGACACTTGGCTGCAGACGGATAGACCAGTATGGGTACAGGACATCACCGAGCATGACTTTTCCTGCGAAGTCAAGCATCCAGGGGATGGGGATTCGTGACGCTCGATTTCGTACCGAATTTCGTAGCGAAGACTCGGAACCCTTCGGTCCCTGACGATCGGTTAGAGTCCTTCACAATCCCCTCCCTAATGGACTTCACCGCCTTCGATGCGAAGGAGATGCTGCTTTGTCCTGTGAAAGCGCGACCGCGCTTTCTGAAGAAACTCGACATCCCAGGCTGAATGTTGAAGACTCTTCATCAGCACCAAGATAACCTAGAAGTACACTCCCTCGAGTTACACAAGAACTTCTCCGTGGCGCAGGTACTGAAGGCAGGGGTCTGGTACAACCAGACCACTGGCAACTCCTTCTACCTTTTGGATATTGCCCACAGGTCCTTGGATCGTTTTCCTTGGGACCCGTGGTGGCTGCTCAATACGTTGTGTAGCTAACCCAGACCCTAGCAGGCTGAACAGCATCGAGTCCTGGTGTGCTGTAAGAATAGATAAGTGAATGAGAGAGTGACGTCGGCTTCTCTTCCTATCTTTTTCTCCCCCTCTCTACCTGTGGGTAGAGGGATACGGTCATCACCTTGCTGGATAAGGACGAGATGCAGGTGAGCTACTCGACAGAGCCCCATCCTATCCCTTTCACTAGGGATGGGAGCGAATATCCACCACTTCCTCCCTACAAGGGGGAAGTGGATGCCAACAAGAGACAAACCATAACTTTATGTTGCCTCTTGCAAATAGGAACTTGTTCTTGCTTGCTGGTACGAAGAGTTACGCTTTCCTCTCTCTTAGTACTTGGTCCAGAGGTCTGACCATTGATCCTGCGGTGCACACCCCGATCAATCGGACAGAGGCTTGGATCCCTCCCTCACTCTTACGACCAGGGAGGCATTCCAAGGTTGGGCGAACACCAGTCTGTTCACAAAAGACTCAGATTCCTCCCACCAAGAAGTGAGTCTTCCTATTGTAAAAGGATCCGAAGGTTTGTATGCCGTGTCGGGAACAAAAATGACAATTTGTCCAAAATTGCATTTTTCTTTAACTATACAAACCTGAGGTCCTTTTACACATAGTTCCACCTCATGCCACCCCTCACTCTGCAGTTTTTGCTTGGGCCAAAAGCAAAAGTGATTGCTTACCTCCCAGTCGCGCGCGCCTGTCGGACAAGCAGTTAACTACCGAACCCCTTGTTCGAAAGCTTATGACCTATCCAGCTGCTGCTAGTAACCTTCCTATTGTAAAAGGACCTCAGGTATGTATAGTTAGGAAAAATGCAATTTTGGACAAATTGTCATTTTCTTTTCACACCTCTTTGATTACATCAAGTGTTGGTACTTCCTTCCTTACATAAAAGTCCAATACAGTTCTACGCAAAACGCTTTTGTCAAAATCATCGAAATCTGTCACGGTTCTCTGTTGATGCTTCTCCAGTTCCAGGAAAACTGCTGTGCCGCATCTCTCTTCCGTATCTTTGCCTTCTTTGCAAATCCTGCTGATTGTTCTCTCAGGGATCATTGTTGCTTCTGAGGCGTGTTGCAGTGTTTTTTTTGACATCCACCAAGGGTCCATGGTTTGCCTTTTCTTTGGTAAAGTACTTAACGATCCTATGAACGATTTCTCGAGCCTGTGGATGAAGATTAATGTGAGAACGAGGACTTCCTTCCATGTTGTTTGTAAGGCGACAGACTCCTTAATGAGTCAGTGACAGACAGTGTTTTGACGAGCTTCCCTTGTGAGGTCGCGGCTGTTTGACATCTTTATGCCCTGAGGTCAGCTTAACACCTGAGAGAAGAACTGGCAGCGCTGGAAAATTTTTTTGCCACGTTTAAGAATAAACTTGTTTTATTGTTGTAAAATGCTAGAAAATTACGGGGGCTTTTAATAATTGCCAAAATTAATCAACAGCCAATTATATTTGTGTTGTATAACTTATGCTCCCTTCATATTCCATAAAACGTTGAGTTGGAATATTTGATGTGGCAGCACCGGCAACGGAGGAAACCACACCCAAATCGCCATGTAGGAGCCGATAGACTATAGAGTTGTTCCTAGAGGAAGAATACAAACCATTGCCTCTTGACTAGAAATAGGTATTCCTGGCATGAACGGAAAGCTGTTGATGAAGGTTTCTAGCTAACTGATGACAGGCGAGTACCTAGTTGGGAACCCATTCACTCCCATCACTTTTTTTCTGCAATTGTCAAGTAAGGCTGTCACCATTCATTGTGGTTGCTGTTACTTTTTTGTTTCCCTCAGAGCAACATTTCCCTGCTGAGAGCAACCAGATTTGCTGAATAACACCACCAGTATGATCTCACCTAGAGTGCCAGGTCCTCGCCTGGCCCACAACTAACAACCTAGATTAATTATGATCAGAACTTGCAGAAGTATCATGGGGATGTTAAAGTACATCTAGTACTATGTACTTAACTAATGTTTTTGGTAATTCTAGGCAATAACTCTGCACTGACTGCAAGGAACATTCCCACGAATAAGACAGCCACTAGGGATTCGGGCGTCAAATGTATTTCGCCATATATAGTATTAGCTCCTGAGGGTTAATTACAGTCGACCCCCAAAAAATAATGGCAAATTCTTAATAAGCAACCCAAGTACTCTAGGAAGCTGTAATTTCCAAATAAATGCCTGACGTGGAGTTATTACCTAGATCCATCATGTTTTTACCCTCAAAAACCCAGTTTCTTAATGTGGTCCCTACAAATGCAAGATACCTGTATAAGAGGGGTCCAATATCTTAATAATTAAGCTTGAAATAAATGTCAGAAATGTTAGAAAAAATAAGAAAAAATTATGTTCAATGCTGGAATATAATTCTGATTTAAAGTGAAAGTGTACCAATCTTTCAATAAACCTCACCTTAGTCAGAATCAGAACTTGCAGAAGTACATCCTTGTCATTTTATTTGTATTTTCATCCATCAAAAAACACAGATTTCTCTCTGGTCCCCCATAAGTGTAGGATATATGAGGTTCCAGTACTATCTTAAAAACTGCTAATATGTTTAATTCTGCAAAAGAGATGCCAATCTTCTCTTCCAAGACTGGGACTGATTAGCAGGGGGAACTATGGATTAGGCATCAAGTTCTTTATTAAGAGAGGTGAGATCAGTTCACTCCATGTTAACTAGTCTTTACAGAGGCTGCCCCCCTGTATGGTTATTTATCCTTGGTGGCTTTTCTTATAGTTTCTAGGACATGGCTGCTAGCACCATGCCCTTTAAGACCCTGGATGCAAACATCACACTCTTATGAGCATGTTTCTGCAGACCACTCTTTATAAAGACTTCAGAGAAATTAGGAAAGGATCTGATGTAGAGTTGAGTTTGTACTTTTCTACCCCTTCTTATTCTCTTCCTTCTCCAGGATTTGAGCATGCCTTTATCTCCTTTCTTCATCATATTGCTTTGAGCTCTTACATCCAACTCTATTGTACAGGCTAGAACTAGTAAGGCATTTGAAGTGAAGGGGTGTCACTACCCTTTGGACACCAGGCTGGTGAAAGTAGACAAATACCTGATCCTTGCAATCCTACTTATTTTTGCCTTGTAGCAACAAGTGATTGGTTTGTCCCTGAATTCCATTACTTCCTTTTTGGCTGAAAGGAAGGCAGTAAGACAGAAGTAGGAAACATGTTTTCTGTCTTCTCCCTTCATCATGCATTTAGGTTAACAGGAAAATCATACCTATGACCATGGACCTGGATCATATTCATAACTGATCAGTTGCTACTCCCCATTTCTTGCATGCCTTTGGTATCACAGGAATTATTGGCTGTCCTTGTTCATGCCTTGAGAGTCTTCCGAATGCTTTTTGGTTCTAGCCTTGGGTCAGTTGCCTGACTATGTTGTGCTCTGTCTGTGCCCTTGTTCTACACAACATAGCAGTGCTTGTGTGCTGTCATTGTTCATGTGCGTGCACTATGCCATGCAGCATGAGACATGTTTGCATGTGCTGGCGTGCTTGATCTATTGTGTACCTGCAACACCTGTGTTTGTACACTTGTCTGTTCGTGCATATTCAATGCCGAGCCATCACTGAATACAAGGACCTACTTAGTAACTGTTGGCTACTGCTACATCTGCTTCTAGATAATGGTTCAGATTGTTTGCAGTCTGCTCTTGCTTTATGATTCTACATGACACCACTAGTTTTGATCAGTAATGTTCACAGTCATGAGAGTAGCCTTTGAGGGGGCTGATGTGTTAGCCTCCTTTACTCTGGGTAGGATCATTTGTGATCTAAAGATCCATCACCTTTCAATCTTTGTAAGCAATGTGGATGAGATTTCATTAGCTATGATGGTGGTTTGTATTCTCATAATGTTCCTTTATAGAACCAATGTTTGTACATACTGAATACTCATCAATTTTTTATCAGCTGCCAGCATACAGGTAGTAGGTTAATTTATCTCAAGGTGTGCTTGCATATTGAACACTCCCATTCCAGAGCAAGGCTTTCTTTGGTGTGTTTCTGTATGAGTGTTTGTGTTTTAGATATGGGTAGACCAGGTATCTTGTAGGCAAGTATATTCTTTGATATTTCCACGCCTGAAGTCTAGTGTTCCTCATGTTGACCTTGTTATTATTTGTGCATTTTATGCTTGATTATCTTGTTTGTTCATTGCTACATCAGTTCAGTGCTGTTCCTAGTAGGGACCTGCTGGTATGGGACTACTCAGTCTCCCTGAAGTTTTGGCCTTGGTCAGGATCTTTACCCAAGGGTCATGGTTCAGTTTAGACCTATGTAGGCTTTTGACTGTAGTCCTCTGGGCCTTAACCTATTTTATTTCAAGAGTTGTATTTTTGAATATGTTCTTAGTTATGTTTTGTATTAAAAGATTGCTAGCTATGGTTACTGAGCTAATGAACTATATGTTTTTTCAGGTCGGAAATGGCTACTCAGAATGGTTTAACAGAGGGGCTGGATAGTGACAGTGAAGATGAGATTTTTTTTGGACCAGTGAGTGCCAAAGAAAAAATGATTGCTACTCCACTTCAGAACCGGCGAACAGAGATTTTTTTACCAGAGAGATTCAACTTCTACCAGCATTCATCAGTGTAAGCTTTTTTACATAATTTTGTACCTTGTCATATTCTTTACGGAGTGGAAATCACCTTTTATACAGAAGTATTTGTTATGAGCTGGAAGTGGTCATTGAACGTGGATATTCGTTGTTTTCTCCATTATGGTTGACATTTGTGTTGGATGATTTTTGTGTGTGTGCTGTACTTTTGTGGTTTTTCCATCATTGGTTCGGTGACATACTAAATCAAAGACTTTGCAAGGGGTATATGGGGAGAATTTTAGTAGGCAACAGAAGAAAGATAGAAAGAATTTGCTATCCTCATTGTGAGTAGCATACCCCTGGTAACGCCACTGAATCCAACCAGTTTCTTACTCCCTGTTCCTGTAGTATCTGTCAAACTACCATATCTTAAGTACTACTACACCTTCAGTCTGGAAGAGGGTACTTGTAGTGGGAGAGGCCCCTACCCCTTGCTTCTCCTCATATGAAAAAAGTGAAGAGGATTCTGTTTCTAGAAAAAAATAAACCTGCAAAACCTGCAGTTCCCTTGTGAGGCAAGACTTGCACAGCACTGAAGTGGTTTGCCAGAATATATTGATACAAAACAAATGGGTGTGCTCATGCTAAAGTAGTATACCGCTGTGCTTTAACCAAGCAGAGTAGGTTTAGAAATGGCAAGGAGTCTCGGATATACTCTGTTAACCCTTAGACTGCGTCAATATGCCTTTGGAATTTCCCCCCTGGGTGTGTAAAACTTCATAAAAAATGAAAATGTTCCAATTGCCTTCATATACCTCTTGTTATAAGAATAGGACCTATATTTTCCATATTTGGTGCTATTTTTTTTTAACGTGTTTAAAGTCCTGAAAAATACTGTTATTTTAGAAAAATGGTAAAAAAAAAAAAAAACTTTGGAGTGCATTATACACAATTCTTGACCTAGCATTTTGTTTGGGGAGCTAAAACTAAAGAAAGGGTATGTGGATTGAATTTGCAACCATTTCTTGATAAATAACTATAGAAAAAAAATTTTCTTTGGTAAAATAAAATAGGTACCTTTTACATATTGCTTTTTTGAGATTTTGTAGTGTTAAAAGAAACTGGAAAAGATTTTGCAATATAACTTTTATTTTATACAGTTCAATTTTATCACATGAAAACAACAGAGAGAACCTTTTACATATGATTTAAAGACAGGAATGAAATAAAAAAGTATTTAGTGCATTATATATGAAAAAAAAAATCTCAAACGAAATGGGAATTTTCATTTCGGAAACTTTCGAAACAAAACTTCAGCTATCCACTGTATTTGTATAGCTTATTACGTTCACAGGTCTTTTTGTACTTGCTTACAATATGGTACATTTTGAAGCATGGCAAAATGCACAAAGGTGGTTTGTTAGAACAGGTTTCACAATGATAAGTTCTTTTTCTCCTTTTGCACTGCCCTTTTTTCTTCAAGCAGCAGTCAGTACTTATAATGCAAACAATATAGTCAGATATGTTATTTTTGTTTACAAATTGAGTAATGAAATGCCTGCCTGTGAGTCTTTTTTTATAATGGTGATTCCAGTCTCCTCTTACCAATCAGTGGCCTTTTTGAATAACCTTCCAACAATCCATTTGCAAAACCATGTAAATTGGTACAAGATCAGAGTTGCTGTTTGATCAGTGGTAACTAATCATTGATCAAACGGTAACTCTTATTCAAACTTTTCCAGGCTGAAAACTAAGCTAACCTACACAGCAAGCATAGTCTACATAGTTGTGTGAGTGATACAAAAACAAATAAAACAGTCATTATCATAGATAAAAATGTCAAACTAGAGTGGAAAACCAAAAGTAATCTAACCTACACAACTGTGCATGTGAAGCAAAAGCAAGACAGGAAATGCAAGAAAATATAATAATGACTGGTGTTATAAGTTTAGCTTGCATTGCTGTGTAATGGTAATTGCTGTATAGCAAAAAAAGATAAAGGAAAGGAAAACGCATCTTCGAGAAATTCTATAGCACGGAGGCATTCGCGCATGTGTTGGAGGTGCCTGTTCTCGCGGTTTTTCTGGAATCGTCGGGCGTGTTGTGGAGCGCAGCACGTGCCTAAGTGTCGGGAGAAACGCAGCGAAATATGATGCAATATTCCGTCGAGATTCTTCTTAATCGTTCCCGTAATCTCAGGAGTCTGTGACTCTCAGCGTAGGCTCTGCCCCCAGAATGCCGTATAAATACGATGGACGAAGTAGGAGAAGGAAGAGATCATCAGTTAGTCACAGAAAGAGAGATCATCAGTTAGTCACAGAGTAAGAGTCAGATCAGATCAGTGAGAGCTCAGCAACAGAGATCAGAGATCATCCGAGAGAGATAAAAGAAGTAGGAATCGACGAAGGATCAGATAGGAAAAGTCGCTTGTGAGTTTGATCGGATTCTGGTCAAGTCGTCTTCAGGAGTGGATGACCGAGGTATTTCGACCTCTAGCAGGACGTTTCTTCTCTGAAGTCTGGCGTTGAGCCAGACTTTAGAGAAGAAAGGTCCTGCTAGAGGTTTTGGGGAGTTCCTGCCCTTCAAGTATCAAGAGTAGACATTTTCTGCAATACGGAGGCAAGAAGGCGTCTACAATTAGAGTTCTCCTTTTGTGAAGCCATCGTTTCGAGTTGCAAAACAGGTCGGCAGGTACTTTCATTACCTCACTCTTCCCCCAGTTCATGCAGTGTAAGATTTTACCTTTTTTATGTAAATAGGAGACACCATTCTGCATTTATCTTTGTAAGTAAGCTTGTAAATAAACCTTTGTTGTGTTAGTGTTTCTTTTTATATTCGTATCCCCAGTTTCAACTGTTGGTGGTGGTTTTTTTTTTTTTTTTTTTTTTTTTTTTTTTTTTTTTTTTTTTTTTTTCTCTCCATATCGTAACCTGAAGCGGACCTTCTCTCGGTTCGTAACATTATGGCGACCTTGCTTAGAATAGCACTAACAGTGTGAAACAGGGAGAATATAGAAAGAGCCAGAATGAGTGAGATAGTGAGAGTTTATTGAGTTCGGTAAGCTCCTAGGTCTAGAGGGGGATGATCTCCATGATTATGTTGAAAAGAAAGAAAGAAAGAGAAGTATGAGAGAGATGAAAGAGCGACTGAGAGAGAGGAAAGAGCAGCTGAGAAGGAAGTGCAGCAAGCGAGAGAAGTAATGAAAATGCAGTAATGAAAATGCAGCAAGAGAAAGAGAGAGAAACAATGAAAATGCAGCAAGAGAAGGAGAGAGAAGCAATGAAAATGCAGCAGGAGAGAGAAGTAATGGAAATGCAGCAAGAGAGAGAAATGTTGGTAATGCAGCAGGAAGAAAGAGAAAGAGAACGTATGCATGAGTTGGAAATTGCTCGGTTAAGGGAAAGTACGCGTAACAGTCGGACAGGCGAGAACGAAAACGAAGCTGATACGTTAGGTTTGAGTGCAGTGCTGACATTAGTACCAAAATTTGATGAGGAAGATGTAGTGAAATATTTCATGTGTTTTGAGAAGTTAATGGAAAGAGTAGGTTCTCCTAAAGAAATGTCGACTTTATATTTGCAGTCAGTTTTGAGTGGTAGGGCACTTACTGTGTATAGTTGCATGTCTAAGGAGGAATGTGATAATTACGATATCGTGAAAGAAACTGTTCTTAGCGCGTATAGGCTAGTACCGGAGGCGTACTGTGAGAAATTTAGAAATTTGAGAAAGGATGAAAATATCACATGTAGAATACAGTAAGAAGTTAGAAAGGCTGTTTTTTTATTGGTTAACTTCTGCTAAAGTTGATGATTTTGATAGTTTAAAGAACTTAGTGTTGTTAGAAAACTTCAAAGATAGCGTATCCCCTGAGGTTAAACTTTATATAGAAGATAGTTGAGAAGTATCTTTTGCAGGAGCAACTAGGCTAGCTGACAAATATAGTCTAACTCATAATTTGAGTTTTAGTAAGAAACTAAATGATCCTTCGTCTGGTAGAGTATAAAGCAGTAAAGGTTTCAGTCATAGTAATAGCAATGCGAGTAAAAGTGACTATTCCGGTTATACATGCGGAAAATCTGGTCATACGTCTAAGGTTTGTAAGAGTAAAATGGCATCTAGTGGCTCAGAATTTACTTGTTTCCGATGTAATGGGAAAGGGCCTTTAGCAAGAAATTGTGCAGTAGAAAGGAAGGATGGTAAGAAACCAGTGTCTCTAGTTAACCTTTCGTCAAGTAGGAATGATGTGATGAGAGAAACTAGGAAAATTTTGGGTGAATTTCTGTCAGAAGGCGTAGTTTCCTCTTGGAGGAGTAGATTCAAGAGAAGTGGTCTTGCTTCAAGACACAGGAGCTGCTGTCTCACTGATTAGGAGAGAGAGAGTGCCCGACAGGGCAGAAATCAATATGGAAGAGAAAGTCTTGTTAGGTGGATTTCCTAACACTTGTGTTCTTTGTCCTTTGTCAGGAGAAGTGAAACTTGCAGTAGTTGACAGTTTGCCCGTCAGTGGCGTTGACATTATTGTCGGTAAGACTTAGCTTTATCCAAGAATGTGAATCCTGTTGTGAGGGATGTTCCAGTGCCTGAAATGGTAATAACTAGGTCGGGTTTAGATACAGATGTAGACTACGGTCATAATTTGTTCGTGGATTCGAACGAGAGTGGGTTCGTGGATTCGAACGAGAGTTCGTGGATTCGAACGTGAGTAAGTTTGTGGATTCGAACGAGTGTGATAGAGGTAGCGAGGTTGACCTTGGCATGAGTGTGGCTGAGAGACCTAACTCTATTGTTGACAGTGATAGCCAAACGGAAGTGTAGCTGTCGAGAGTAACATAGTAAATGTGCTGGTATCTAGTACTAGTTACGGTGATGAATTAGGCTCTAACATTTTGGATAAGGATGAGGTAGTCAAGTTGCAGAGAGATGATGAGACACTAACCCAAATTTTTGAATGTGAGCTGGATGATGATCTCGATGATGTGTGTAAGGAAACTTTTTGTTTAAAGGACGATGTTTTGTGTCGTTATGTTCGACCTAAGTCATGTAGTAAAGGGGAAATCATCAAACAATTAGTGGTTCCTAGGAAGCTTCGTGAGCTAGTTTTGAAGTTAGCACATGATGAGCAAGGGCATTTGGGAGTAAATAAAACTTTCAAGTGTATTAGTAGGGCGTACTTTTGGCCTAAAATGAAAAATTATGTAAAGAGGTATGTTTTAAGCTCTTATGAATGATGAATGTCAAATTGCCGGGAAACCGATTCAAGTAATTCCCAGAGTTCCGTTGTGTAATATTCCTTCAGTAGGCGAATCTTTTGAGAATGTATTTATCAATATGGTCGGACCTTTGTCTGTAAGTAAGGGTAGAGAAGATTACATAACTAATCTAGAGTATTATAAAAACAATTTAAGAGATGTTTGGCAACTAGCGAAGGAGAACGGGAGTCAAGGGGGGACTAAACGGAAACATGATCTTAGCGCGAAAGAGACAAATTTACATGTAAGAGATAAAGTTTTAGTACTAGTCCAGAAAGAAGGTTCTGCTTTACCTTATAAGTTTGAAGATCCTTTTTCAGAGTTAGAGGAGAGGGGAAATATATATTATAGAATTGACATGGGTAAGAGTAGAGCAAAGCCAATGAATGTAAACTTGCTTCAGAATTGTAAAGAATGCCCAGTATAATTCCTACCGCCAGTGTTCTATGTGAGAGAAATGAGTTTTGAGAGAAATTAGTTTTGAGAAAAACACAAGAGGTGTTTTAGCATTTCAAAGTTTTAATCAGTTCAGAAAACGGAAAAAGTAAGAAGAAAGGATAATGTGATAGCTGATAGTCTCTAGTTTTCAGAATGAGTAGCCTAATGACCGTTTTCTATTTTGGCACCAGTGGTTGAGTGAATGGATAAGTATTAAAGCTTTATGCAGAATTGTTCCCCTGCTGTTTAATTCTTGTTTCTCTTTAGAAAAAAATAAAATCGGTTGATTTAATTTGTTTCTCTTTTTTGGGGGGAACGTGTAATGGTAATTGCTGTATAGCAAAGAAAGATAAAGGAAAGGTAAATGTATCTTCAAGAAATTCTATAGCACGGAGGCATTCGCGCATGTGTTGGAGGTGCCTGTTCTCGCGGTTTTTCTGGAATCGTCGGGCGTGTTGTGGAGCGCAACACGCGCCTAAGTGTTGGGAGAAACGCAGCAAAATATGATGCAATATTCCGTCAAGATTCTTCTAAATCGTTCCCGTAATCTCGGGAGTCTGCACAAATAGAGAATGTACAAAGGTCCTTTACAGCTAGAATAGAAGAAGTTAAGGACCTTGACTACTGAGAAAGACTACAATCCTTAAAATTATAATAGTCTAGAAAGGAGAAGAGAACGCTACATGATAATTCAGGCATGGAAACAGATAGAAGGAATAGCCGAAAACATCATGGAGCTAAAAATATCAGAAAGAGCAAGCAGAGGTAGATTAATAGTGCCCAAAACTATACCAGGAAAAATAAGGAAAGCACACAGAAGAACATTAATCCACTACGCAACTATGCACCAGCATCGATAATGAGCGTCTAGTCAATGCGTTGCCAGCTCATCTGAGGAATATATCAGGAGTGAGCGTAGATGTGTTTAAGAATAAGCTCGACAAATATCTAAGCTGCATCCCAGACCATTCAAGATTGGAAGATGCAAAATATACCAGAAGATGTACTAGCAACTCTCTGGTAGACATTAGAGGTGCTTCACACTGAGGGACCTGGGGCAACCCGAACAAGATGTAAGGTCTCTCTCTCTCTCTCTCTCTCTCTCTCTCTCTCTCTCTCTCTCTCTCTCTCTCTCTCTCTCTCTCTCTAGATTTACATATACATATATGTGAAGAAAAGTGTCTATATAGCCTAACATAAAAACATACATGTATATAGATTACTCATTCATATATTTGTGTACATTTATGATCGATTAAAAGGCTGACCATATATTTACTTCATTTTATTATTACATAAGATTACTTTCAACCGGCATTGATTTATAAAAAAAAAAATGCATTTGTACGTAAAACATACAAATTTATACCGAATAAATGAACAAAATACAAGTCTTCTCTTACCCAGCTGGGCATAAACATTGATTTCTTTTGTTATTGTTATGTTTTGGGATGCCACCAATAGATGGTGTTAGGTATTGCCATCAGGTTTTCTATGATTGTAAATCAAAGAAAATGGACCAGTAATTTTAAGGGTAAACATTTTTCAATGGTGGTAAACCAGTGTCTACGTTCGCCCTTCTATAACAAGTGTCTGTCGTCGCTCAGGGGCGACAGCCGCACTCTAAGGGTTAATTACATAAGTTCTGGATCACCTGAAGAAAAGCGACCCCAACACATGCTGGGGTCGCTTTTCTTAAGGTGAGGAGTTAACAGGGGTTACAGTAAGGCCGTGGCGGAACGGCGCTTCGCGCCTTATCCGCATATTTAAAGATTCTTGGCAAGCACGGTATGTTCTGGCAAGAGGTAATGTTGCGCTGCGTGCACTAGCCATAGGGGTTACAGTATGTTTGATTATTTTTGTACTGAAATTGCAAGACAATACGCTTTTAATTAACTATTGATTGTTTGTCTAAATTTGTGTTTTTAACAAATGTTTAATAAAGTAGTTTTTAATGAATATATAAATCCATTTTTTTTCTCCTTTTTTCTATAATATTATGAGCTAAAGTGGGTCACCTGAAGATTGGAGACACCAACAAGCAGGGGTTGTTTTATCTTCAGGTGGAAAATATTGGGGTCGCTTTTCTTCAGGAGAGGTATTAAGGGTCGCTGATCTTCAGGTGATCCTAAGTTCCAATTGTAGTAAGATCCATGGGTAATTCATGTCATATCCATTGCCAACTGTGAATGTTAGCGATAGATTATTAACTAGACAAATGAAGTTGGAGAAGAGTTGAGATACATCTCTTAAGTATACAATAGTAAGAATGAATCTCTTGGGTTCCAGAAGATTGAAAATGCAAAGTTACCCTAGACCTGAGTGCAAATAGCAAGAAGCTGGGCACTGCAAAATCACTTAAAGAACTCAGAGATGCACTCTCAAGTGCTGACTTGACTGCCCCAGTTCTTGTTTTAATGTGCTTGCATTCATACTAAATCATTTGCATCTCATGTGATTATTTTTACATTGAATGGCGAATGTTCTGGTACAGACAGTTTTTGACAACCTCACAAACCTCCCCCAAGGTTTAACTAGCTTCATTTACTGAACCAGGTTTTGCCATGATGTATCCATGTAAAA
The DNA here is from genome assembly GCF_015104395.2 of Macrobrachium nipponense. Taxonomy (NCBI): domain Eukaryota; kingdom Metazoa; phylum Arthropoda; class Malacostraca; order Decapoda; family Palaemonidae; genus Macrobrachium; species Macrobrachium nipponense. The sequence continues at coordinate 78,955,517 of NC_061107.1, read as the reverse complement.
GACTGTAGATTTGTATATCTGAGAAAAATGCCATTTATCCTGCAGTCGAGGGATCAATTTGTCATTCATATTAAAAGTGTATTCAGGAATGAAGTAGAGCAAGAAAGTTTTTTTAACATGCAAGAAATGTGAATACACACAACCAATTAGTTATATTTTATATTGTAGTGGATATTTATTTCATTTTTGTCATACAGTTACCAAGATGATTAATTGTAGTGTTTTTTCAGGTCATTATCTGAAGAAGATGACTACAGAATATCTGATTCTGATATGTTATTTCAAGCATTGTCAAGTGCAGATTCAGGTGACATGACTGAGAATGAAATCAGTCACTCCAAAGAATTGTCACAGGAGGAAAGAGAAATCATTTGCACTGACATTTCATCTTCATTGTTTGGAAGTATGCAAGGCAGCAATGTGAAAACAGATGCTGATGATTCTATGAAAGTTTTGTTCACTGATGATTCCAAAAATGATGAATTTGATGACGTAACAGATAATACAATGGGATCTATTCAAAATGTTCTTTGTGTTAAGAGTGATAACTGTGCAGAGCCTTCCACTGTAATCTCAGAAATGCACATAGGTGATACAGGCATTGTAGTATCATGGCCTATATATCCACAGACATTTGATGGTGAAGCAAAATTTGAGGAATCTATTGGAAGAATTTCAACCACCAATACAGGAGAAGCTTTTCATACAAACATCTTGGAACAGCTGAGAGACGGTAGTGACGCTGTAACTTTACAGCCTGAATGTATTCAGGATTGCCTAGAAATGAAAGGAGTGTCTGAAATCAACAGTGATGTTGTAAATTACAAGGAAACTAGGGAGAAAGAAAATATAAACCCTAAATTGCAAGGTTTTATATCATGTGTGCCTGAACAACAAATTACACTTGATGTTACTGAAGGAACCAGTGTAACTGCAAATTCCCTGGAAAAAGATTCTTCCACTTGTGCATCTGAATACAGAAATACTGAAGCAAGAGTTATAACAGAAATGGAAAGGGAATTGATTTCATGTATGTCTGAACAGCAAATTAATCCTGATGATATTGAAGGATCAGGTATGACTGCAGACTTGGAAAGATATTCACATATAGACATACCTGAAGAGCAGATGAATCCACATCTTACTGAGGGAACAGATATGATTGCAGGCAGGGAAGGAGATTCTCTTATGTGTGTGTCTGAACACCAGATTAATACTAGTGAGACTCCAGAAGCAGGTATGGTTGTAGACTCGATATGCAGCTTAGAAAAAATTACTCTCGATTGTTCCTCTGAAAGCCAAACAAAGAACGTTGTAATATCACACTTACTAAGTACTGAGAATGATCAGGAACATGTAAATAATGAAAGGAAAAGTGACAAAATATCATGTAACAGAGATTCTGAATTTGAGAATGGTGATGCTGAAGGAGTAATTAAAGAGGAAAATGCAATGAAAGTATTGTCCTTGGATGAAGTAAAAAATCGTTCTTTCTCATGTGAGCCTACGGAAGAAGTAAACAGTATTTCAGCATCGCACACAGAGAATGGCATTGGAAGTGTGACAAAAGGAGCTGCAGAGGAAACAGAGCAACAAGCTGATCATTGTGATATATCAGGAACACACACAGTCTTCACATATGATGTGATATTGAATGCCGAGGAAAAGAAAACTCTTCTACAAAATAAGTCAAGAGAATGTTTTAACATATCTGAACAACATAGCATGTTAGGCGAAATAGGTAAGTCACAAGATTTGACTTCAGAAGATACATCTGTGTTAAGTGGTAGCCATAAGGATTTTAATATGTCAGCAGAAGAATTATGTTCCTCAGACCCTCAAAATCAGTACAGCCAATCAAGGCAAGTTGATTCCAGTACAGAGAGTTGTGGGATCGCTAATAAGGGACTCATTTTGTCTCAGACTCCAGACTTGGACTCCTGTTCATCATCATCATCATCAAGTGCTTGTTACTTGAATGACCTTGGCAAAGAAAAAATGCCAGGTACTTGTGAAAAAATATCTTTTACGTCTGTTTTATCCTCTGATTCACAGGATGTTGCAATTTCTCATCCAGAATTACCCATGCAGAATTCATATTTTTTAAGGGAGGGGCAAGTGGTCAATAAGGAAATTATTACTGAAAGCTATTTGGAAGACAGTCTTAGTAAATTAGACTCTCTGGAAATAAATGATAGTGAAAGTGACAGGGAAATAAATGATGGTGAAAGTGACAGTGAAAGTAAGTCTCCAGGTAGGCAGTTTAATGATACAATTGAAGAAGTGGAAATGTTTCTTAAATATGGACCAAGTTATGGAGAGGAAGTGAAGACAGGTAAAGTTTACGGAGCAGAATCGCCAGCTAATCCTGTAACAAGTAAAGATTTTTGTGATGATGGAATTGCTGACAAACAGGATGAGTCAGTAATTGGTCCTCGAAAGTCTAGTGTTTCAAGTTTAGTTTCTAACTTTAATCCTGAAATTAACTCTACTCATGATCCATTTTTGAAAAATCAGATGTCAGATCATTCTGATAAAAGTTGTGCAGGGATTCCAGATGTTAAACAAAAAAGTGAACTAGTATTTCAAAGTCCATCAAAGTCAGTGCCACCACCAAAGCCCCCTAGAAATATAAATTTGGTTTGTGAAAGTCCCAAAAAATCTCCACTAAAAACTTCACTGAAAGATTCCCATGTCAAGTTCTCTTCAAAACTGTTATCGGTGCAAAAACCTGCAAAGAGAGACGTGTGTGTGATATCAAAGGAAGTTTCCAGCAATTCCAACCCTGTAACCCCAAGACCAACTGTTGATGTTAGAACCCCAAGTTCAAATCCAATAAAGATGTCTAGGACACATTTTTCTTCGCCCAAGAATAACCCAAGAATAGTTAAAACTCCTGGTGTTACACCAAAATGCAGTGTTAAAAGGCTAGTCAGTGCACCTAACACAGTAACTGGTGCAACTCGATCAGTATCAATGATAAATTCTAAAGAAAAAATTATTCAGACAAGGACACCAGGCACTTTGCATCTGAACAGAGCAGTGTCCAAGCAAGGCATCCATTCAGCGCAACGGAAAGTCACTTATGGTTTATTAGAAAAACCTGTTAGGTCTGGATTACCTCCTTGCCCTACACCAAGTCGAACTCCAAGAGCCATGAAAAGTGAAAAGGGCCTTTTGGTGACAAAACATTTAAGGCACGGAGGCCTAGACATTGTGAGTCCTGTAGCCCGGTACTTGAGAGAAAATCCTCCCCCATCTCTAATAGTTAATGTGAAACCACGCCACAAGCTTCAAGGAGAAGGTGAAAAGGCATCGTTCAACCCTAATGTTAAGGTATGCTTTTCATTTCTGTTACTTTGCACTATACTGTACATTGAAACTTTTTGTGCTATGCTAATCATATAAACTGGTAAATGCATTTGTACAACAAAACTAAAATTTGTTAGTGGATTTAAATAGGGTGATGATTACTGTACGGACTTGAGAATGTAAAACAAAGTGCAGCAATCAGTATTGGAGGAGACCTCACTGGACTTGAAAGTCACACATCTCATGTGCATTACCAAGTCGTGCTACAGCTTTAGCTCTGGAAAAAAAAAAGCATACTGAGTACTCTGTTTCATCACAAACCCATTACTTTCCATAACAATAATATGTCACACAGAAATCCCAGACGTTATTTCTGTGTAAAAGAAATTAAAACATCAAGTGCCTTAGGTAAGCTGACACATGCATGCATTCTTGCCAGTCTTCAGTAATTAACTTAATCACTTTGTGTGCATGGCAGCTGGTCAGCAGTTGTCTGATTTTCCTGAAATTTTCCAAAAGTCTGGGGTTATTTAAATCCACCTTTGTATTCACTCCTTTCTAATTATGGAATTCTTTCTTGCACTGATCTTTCTTCCTGTTTTCTAGGTCTTACTTTGGAGAACAAAAGAGGGTTGGGTTAGGAGATAGTAGATTTACAAGATCTTAGTATATTGACAAGATCTTAAAGATAAAAGTAATATAGTGGGACTTTCAGTATGGTCTTCACATAGCCAAAAGCCATCACCTTAATTCCACAAGGTTCCAGTTGAGCACTGATGTAATTGCATTAGCCTGGTTTGTCAAGTGAGGGCATTTCAACTGATTTCCCCATTCCACTTGAAGACTCAGAAAGAGACAGTGGCTAGGACTAAGGGTACCAATAGATGGCACTCACTATTGCCCTTGCCTGCTGTCAGGCTAAGATCTATGCGTCGTAGACTTTTTGTTAGTACTGGTTGGTCCAGAAAAGAAGTTTCCAAGAACACTGTATTTCATTCTGGATACGCAAGGCGATCAACCAGGCGTACTAGTCTCATGATGGTTCTGTTGTTTAGTGTGTGCAGGCTAGAGCACATGACATCAGAGGTATAAGTTCCTCTGGCATTTAAAAAAACTTTTCTGTTCATGGAATTTTGAATACTGGTACCTGGTTGCGTCAATCCACGTTCACTTCATTTTACCTAAGAGATGGTGCCCACAGGTCTTTGGACACGTTTTCCTTGGGGCCTGTGGTGGCTGCCCAGCAAGTTTTGTAATTGTGCCCTTCACTGGGCAGTTTTGTATCACCTATGATAATTGTGTGGAAGAGAGAATGAGTGAGTTGGTTGGTCTCTTTCTTTCTTTGTTCCTTTCTTCCTATGGGCGGGTTGAGGAATAGACACATCATATGTTGTACTGGGCTGATACAGGTGAGTAAGATAGTCATACTGATAATTGTTTTGCGTTATGTTTTTGAAATAATCAAACCTCCTATTCAGTAGCAAATACTCCTCTATAGCATGGGGGAGTGAGTAGAGGTAACAAACCCCTGTGGCTTACATGATTTGTTATATGTACAGTAAGAATTTTCTTTGGTTCCCTGGATGCAATGAGTCTGTTCATATATCATAGTTTGTTCATACGCGATCAAACCTTCGGTTTTAACAATAGGATAATTTCTAGCGCCTAGCTGGATCCCGTTAAAAAGCAGTTGAAAGCAAGGAATCTTGTGATATCTGGCAATGCTGCGTAGCTCGGGTGAGGAGCATTGAACCACCTTCTTTAGAACACTTTCTTCTAGAAAGGATGGTCAGGTGGGTTAACTCCCAGCTGGTTTAGGATACTTGTACCTCCCACCAAGTATAAGTCTATCCAATTATTAAGACCGAAGGTTTGTTCCACATATGAACGAATGAAAATTTTTTAATTAATTTGTATTTTTCATAGGCCACAAACCTGATGTCTTAATGTTTTATTGCCCACCTCTAGCCACCATTCTTTTATTATATTTCCTGGGTTGGGGAAAAGAGTGAAGCGTCTTTAGGTACAGTGCGCTGTCTCTGACCAGCTATCACCTCGTGCATGCAGGAGTTGCCAGATCTCACAGATTTCTTGCTTTACAATGTGATTGTTTTAACCAGTTACCAGCTGGCACTTGGAAAGTTATCCTATTGTTAAGACCTCAGGTTTGTTAGCTATGAAAAATACAAATTTATTAAAGATTTGTCATTTTAGGGGTGGGGGTATTCAGTAGCTTATTGTTGTGTTCTCTCCTTTTTACCAATTTAACTTCAAGATTGGTCTGTGGTGGATCATCAGTATAGAATCTCAGATGGTTCACAATATACTCTTTCTCTAGGGTAGTTATGAGTTGCCTTTTCTTCTGCAGTCGCTGGAATCTTTTTGGGTATCCTTGAGAGGCTAGTGCAGAACTATAACATAGCCCTTACCAGAGGGTCTCTGGGGATCTGTTACCATTAGCCTCTTCTCTTCCTTTGAACTTTTTGTGGATCCTGTCATTTGGGAGTATGGCAATCTTCTATGTTCAGCAGAGGGCAATGCCTCTGCTACCCCTTCATCTGACAGTCATTTACAGAGAGACTGAAGAATTCTAAACAGACCCAGGATTATTTTTATAACCTGGCATAACAGAAGTTCCCTTTTTAATTTACCATCAAACTTTGATGAGTCTGTCATAGCCTTTTAGATCACTCTTTGTAAGCTTAATCTCGTAGATTATTTCTTAAGGTACCCAGGAAGAGAAAGGGGTATCTTACTTTCTGTAATCTTATTATAGTTCGACAAATCTAAACTGATAGATTGTTTTTGTCTTTGGGTAAAAACCCTGTTGCCACATTTACCAGTATCCAGTTTTAAATACCTTACTTTATAACACACAAATCAATAAATTGGCAGTTTAAAGTTTTGAGCATGTTTTGCTGGACTTAAACGTTCACATATTGTGATTATAATTCTATTTGTAAATTAAATGAGAAATTGCATTTATAAATGTGACAGATTTTTAAAAAAATGCTGCCACTTTTCCTGTTACCTTTAACAGGCGATATGCAGGTGGGCCAAGCCTATTAAACCATGAAGTTTAAAGGAATTATCTCTTAAGCTACCCTTTGTATAAGCCCCACCGCCTGGTCTAGCTGAGAACTCTAGCGCCAAAAAGAATGACTTCTTGCTTTAACAATAGTCAGTAGGGAAATTAATTTATTCCTACAGAAAGCATGCTGTGAAACGGGCAAATGCAGTTAAGCATTCCGAAAACTTGCAAACAGGCGATGCTGCAAAGGATAGCTGTTATTAAAGTAAGATCATCTGACGACGAAGATTCTTTGTAATTTTTCTCCCAAAGATGAGTTTATGTGCAACAACCTTTTAAAAAGTAAAAATTGTTACACGCCTTAGACCGTGAGTGAAAAAGGAAATGAAATATGTACATTTATAGGCTTTGTATGTCTCATGTGCTGTATTGTCAAACCCAAATGGGTATCCAAAAAAATAACCAGCCCGAAAAGAGCTGTTGTTAGGCTTAGAAGTCTGGATAAACTAATCCTTTATAATAATAATAATAATCCAGAATAAAGAAACTATTGATAACCTGTGACTTTACTGTGGTTTACCTTGAATAAAAAGTTCTTGACACAGTATTGCCATGAGAGTGGTGGTTATGATGAGATATTGCTGAGAAAGTTGTGATAATCACATGGCCAGAGGCAACATAATTAGGTAAGCCACCTTTGAACCACGAGAATAATATATATTGGTTCATGTTCTTTATTGCCAACTATAAGAGAATTCTTTGTAATTGGTTGGTCTGGGGGAGACTAGAAGAATGTAACCCCTTTGAGGACTCACAGTGGCCACCAAATATAGGCTTTTCCTGTCAGAACCTGATGTCTGAAATTCTTGTTGTCAAAAGAAAAATTTGTTTCTACCTCTAAACTCAAATGTTACTCATTACTGTCAGAGCTTCGTAATGATGTGTTTAGCTCCCTTACTCCTTCATTCAGTAGCATTCCAAAGAAGTTCCAACCTGGTTCTGATCTCTGGTGTCTTATTCACCTGTCACATCTTTGTAACAGTGTTCCAACATGGGTAGATAACCTCTCATTAATATACTTTGTTTTAGGTACTTCCATCATTGTATCTGATCTCTTTCCATGAACAATTTTTTATTTTATTTTGGTTGACTTTGATGCATGTAGTAAAAATGCAGGCATCAGTTTTCATTTTTTTTTTTTTTTTTTTTTTATGTTATATCACATCTGAAACATAATTTTAGACCAGTATGCCATCATGTCTACCTAAGCTGGGTATCATTGAAAGTAAGAGGCACGTTTCTGTGTAGTGTAGCCTATTTATAAATCAAGAGTACTTCTCTGTTATATGTCTTGAAACTTAATGCCTTTTGATTTCTTTACTAATTTCTTTTTCCAGGTATCATCTAAAGCAGGTAAAGATGATAGAGGTAAAATAAAAGCTGGAAAGCTTGTTACTCCCGTTCTTCCAACAACTGTGTATTCATCTGCTGTCCCTGTTCTGCTGGTAAGTGTGATGCTTAATGAGAAATTTGAGTGCTCTTTAGAAAAAGGAAATTGCAGTAAAAACAGTTGCTTTATCATCATGGACACTTGTTATTTTAAGGCAATATATATTGCACTGGGTAGTAATTCCAGTTGATAGATGCCTTTGCTTATTTTGATTATTTCCATATCTACTCATAGTGGTACATAATGCATTCTTGTGTCCATAAAAAATTTAATGAATTTATGCAACTTAGTCTAATTATGTCCATATTTTTTCAAATTTTATACTCCAATAATAAAACATTAGATTTAGATGGAAAATTGCAGATAATTTAGCTCAAAGGATTATGTTTCATGTAAATTTTACGGACATGGACTTCACTGTGTATGGCCTAAACCCTATTCTGTAAAAAGAAAACCCCAAAACCCACATAACCAGCAAGATTGGAGTCAGATGAAAGCTGGAGACTATATCTAAATTATGCAAGGGATCAGGAAATTTAGTTTAAAAAATAGACCATCATTACTACTAATCTCAGACTGTAATTGCTGTTTTTATTGATCCTCCTTCAGCTGGCTGTCTTTTTCTTGAATGCAACCTTTCCATTTTCTCTTGGGCCTTCCTCCTCTTTGTGTCCCTAACTTCCAATTCCATGAACTCTTATGAAAACATGATTCTCATTATCTCCCTCATCATTTTAATCTACTTTTTGGCTTTCTTTTTCACCAGTGAATTTTGCTGATCCTCTGATGCCTCCATTTCTTATCCTATCTCATTTTGTCACTATTCATCCATTTAGTATTGTTATTTCTGGTTCAAAACCAGGCACTGCAGGAACTAACATATTTAGGAGCAGGCTACCAGATTAGGTTGAGAATAGCACCTGTCAGCTCTAGAGCAGAATAAGTGGTTAACACATTCTTGGAATGTAATTGTGAACAGTGAAATAAATATGCTTTCATTAGGTAATACACAATAGTTTGTTCACAGACCTGTTTTTTGTTTCATTAGCCATATTGGGCATTCAAAGAAACCAGAGACAGTTCACAGAAAAAGAAAAAAATTCTGCAGTTCCACCTGGTATTCCATGCATCTAGGCATAACCAGTCCTCTGGTGGTAGATGGAGTCATTGTTTTATGTTTTTACCATTGAATAAACAGCTTGGGTATGTGGGTGACTCCACATGACTCGTGGCCACTCACAGATGCCAATAGTCCCTTGCGTACACAATTTTTTAACTACTGGTTTCCGGCTGGCAGCAGAATATTTATCCTAATGTTAATACTGAGGGTTTGTTATGAAAAATTCAAATTGATTAAAAATTTATCATCTTGTGAGCTTTTCTTCAAATTTGGTTAACTATTATTAGTCTCTGGACATGTAAATGTAATTGTCATATTCATAATTTCCAGTCACCATTTATTAGGGTGCATTCCTTTTATTGAATGTGTGTTTGTAGGATTGTTATTCCATAACTGTGGATGTTGTTTGTATCATGGGTCTTGGTGTTACCAAGTGCTTACCTTTGTCAGTTCCTGGTTACTCTAATTGTAACACGATAACCGAGTATTGGAAGACCTATCTGGTTGGGCTAATTAATCATAAATGCTACTTCAAACTCCTTTCCATGTTCTCTCAATTTCTTGCAATAGAAGTTAGGTAGATTCCTACTCTATCATTTTGCTATTAATGAATGCTAGTAACAGTTTTTGGTTCATGGGTAAAAAATGCTGTGTACAAGTTTTAATCTCAGTTATTTACTAGTATACTAGGAAATTTTAGATTTTGTCATATTAATCTTGCTTATTTTAAGAATTTGTCTGGTGACCAGAAATTTCGGTCCCAGAAAGTTTGGTCTCAGAAAATTTGGTCCCAGAAATTATTTATATACTGACAAAGAAATCGTAATTTAACAGATGAAAAAATTAAGCAAAGTATAGAATTAGAGTTTTATTAATAAAAGTGTAAAAAAAGGTATATATGTTTCTTCAACAAAAAACCTATACAGTATAATATAAAATATAGCACATTGTGCACAAAATAAAAAAAATTGGGTCCCAGAATATTGGGTCCCATATCACAAAAAATACTGTAAATGCATAGAAGTGTAAAAAGCAAAAAAATATAAAGTAACAAGTTCCTTCTTATCAATAAATACATAATCGATTATTTAAGTCATACATAATATTTCTTTTTATCAAATTTATCAAACCCTGAAATAGGTAAATTCTATTTAAAATAAATCAGTAGAAGTTTAAAAATGATAAGAAAACTAATGTTTAAACTATCAAAACATAAAAAGAAAAATTAATGCAATGAATGAGTAATAGCCTTAAGGAAAGCTAATTTATCTTCACCATCATATGATTCTACAAGATTTTTTATTCTTGTATCTGTTGACTGGTATTTTTTCTTCTTTTGCGGATTATCTCCTCTTTGCGCCTGAATTATCTTGGTCTTTGTAAGGAATTCTTCTTTTCGCATAGCATCTATAAGCTTCCAAATGTTTGGGTGCTTACTCGTTACTGATGCTCTAGTGCTGAGAGAAATCCTTCAAATGCATTGTTTGTCCGTGGCAATTCCTGAATGACCCTAGCGTGAACATTCCAAAAATCAACTGGATATAAAGGCTTTTCTCGTCTGCCACGTCTTCCTCTCTTTGGCCCAATGTATGTTAGCTCAAAATAACTTATAAAGTCTATTGGTATTGATTCATCCTCACAGAGATCTTCATTAAGTATCAATTACATCTTTTGGTGGTAAAAATGCAAGTGGGCAGAACATTTTAATTTTTTTGGCAAAACAGCCATCAGTACCATATTGAACTTTGTATCCTAATTGACATATTTTCCTATAAATAGTCTGACAAAAATGAAATAAACAACCTAGGCTGCTGCTTTCAGTAAAGTGACTGTCACAGCTGTTACGAATTGCTCGTTCAAAGTCAATCAAAACGTGACGAGGGTTAATATTTGGTCGCAATTTACTTAGTTCAAGAAAAGTCCTGTCATATGTTGCTTGAGTTTTGTCCGGCAATAAAATGAAAGCTCTTGGATTAAATCTTCCATTTATGAAGGCATGAATGATGAACAGCTGATACCATATACTTGGTCATGATTTAAATGTGCCATCCATTCCTAAAATTGAAGCTTTTTCTAGTTGCTGAAGAGCCTCGTCGGACGCGAAGATTAAACCCCGCTTTTCATCATCACTGCCTGTGTCGCATTGCAGGAACAAATGACCGCCTTGTAAATATTTAAAAGTATCTGGTACTTGAAACCCTGTTCGTAGAAGAGGCAATGGAGGAGCGCCTAAAGCTTTATTGCGCTAGTTTATAATCCTTCTAGAAACCGTTTGCAACCGTGATAGTTCATATTTTGCATTCTCACTAATATTACTTGTAGCTTCGGAAATGAGCACCCAAGTACTGTTTCACCTCCTTCCTGCAACTTTTTTCTTAATGTTGAAATGGCGAGACAAGCTTCCACTCCATTTGGCGTTGGTTCATTATCATGACTGTTGATTGTTGAAATTATTATAGGTTCACCTGGTTTATTCTCTGTATGAACACGAGCACGACATGTGTTACGGTTCTCACAGTGCCACAATTTCTTTGTCTTGTCGGAACTAAACTTATGAAAGTCATAAACATAGTGAACTTCATCAATCAATTTGTCTTTGTTTTTTTCACTTTTAATTAAAATATTTTGTAGCCATGGTGGGGTTCTTCAAATAGGACAATTGTGCTTATCCTGGAAAAAGAGTGACTAAAAACTGAGTTACAAATGTTACCGTTTCTTATATATAGGCAGTGTCAATGAATGTTAATGAAAGTATGCAAATTATCTTTCTAAAATACCATTACAAATGCTTAAAGTCCTATATGACAAAACTTTATGGTGAATTTTTGAAAATAAAACTTTTTCCTTACGTCCACGCGGTAACTCTGCCGAAAAAATCAGAAATTCTTTTGCCAGATTTTTGTAATGTTTGCACCGTTTTAAATTAGCCGTTACATAAAGTTTTATATATGAAAATGTGCGCAATTTCATGTAGAATACAACCTTAAACAACCCATGCTTGTAGCTTTTATCAGTTTTGAAATATTTTCATATAAATCATGATAAGTGCCAAAATTTCAACCTTCGGTCAACTTTAACGCGGCCGAAATGGTCGAAAAACACAATTGCAAGCTAAAACTCTTACATTCTAGTAATATTCAATCATTGACCTCCATTTTGCAACAAATTGGAAGTCTAGCACAATATTTTGATTTATGGTGAATTTTTGAAAAAAACTTTTTCCTTATGTCCGCGCGGTAACTGCCGAAAAAATAAAAATTTCTTTCGTCTGATTGTCGTAATGTTTGCACCGTTTTATATTAGCCGTTACATAAAGTGTTATAAATGAAAATGTGTGCAATTTCATGTAGCATACAACAAAAAAACCCCATGTTTTGAAATATTTTCATATAAATAATGATAAATAGAAATAATTAGACCTTTGGTCAACTTTAACTCGACCGAAATGGTCGAAAACTGCAATTGTAAGCTACAACACTTAAGTCTAGTAATATTCAATCAATTACCTTCATTTTGCAACAAACGGGAAGTCTCTAGCACAATATTCGATTTATGGCGAATTTAAAAAAAAAAAATTTACATCCGTGTGTTACGAATTCATGCATCATATTGTGATAATATTTTCTCTGTGTTGCTTTGATCGTTTTACAATTTGTTATATACCAAAATCATCGCAATTTAGTAAACAATGCAACGAAAAAAAATTAACTCATTAGCTTTAACTGTTTTGCTCCCAGCGCGATTTGTATACAATTACAGTATATATGAAATTATTTTTCGTGCTGTCATATATTCCAATATTTACATATGATAATGATTTTTGTTCATTTCTGATGGTTGCATACTAAATTTCAGGCAGTAACAAGAAAAGGAGCTAAAAATGAACTCTTAATCTTGAAAACTAAGAGTGCTGTGATTTTTTTGAAAAACTTTTTTTCAGCTTATGGGAGACACTTTAGGAAATACCGGCTAGGCATTTAAGGGTTAATGAACTTCATCATATAAATTTGTGCCAGCATACTATAATACACCATTGATGTATTGTATCCTTAAATTTCATAAAATCATGTTAAATTTAGATATACATATTACTATATCATTCAGTTGATAAAGACATTACTATTATTTAATTGCAAAAAAATTTTTTTGTACAAGATAAGGTGTAACATCCATAGACCGCCCGGATGCTCTCCTAGCGTTGTGGGTTACTAAATAAGTTAGATTCGTCTCATGCAGGTCTACAACATATTCAAAGGTCATCCTGATACGACCATTCCCTGATTTTTGGCAAATCGTAATGTTTTGGGATATTTGATATTTTCTATTGTAGAAGAGATAATGAAAGTCTTGTGTCCATTCAGAGCTGTATCTCTTGGGATAAATATTTTAGATATAGTAGTCCCAACTGTTTGTACCCCCTTGCACATTTTTGTTAGACCTTTATAATTGTTTCAGACAAGCTAGCACATGAACCTATTGTAATACAAAAATCAAGCATCCTAATTGTAGATTGCAGGTCATAAAATCATGGCTATTTCAACCTCTTGTTTTTAGCCTGCGGTGTTGATGTAATTTTTAAGTGTTGCTTCTGGAAAACATTCATATGCTTTCCTATACTTATGTAAAGTCATGGTTTTATACATTCAACTTCCCTGGCAGATATATACTTAGCTATAGGCTCCGTCGTCCCCGACAGAAATTCGAATTTCGCGGCACACGCTACAAGTAGGTCAGGTGATCTACCGCGCTGCCGCTGGGTGGCAGGAATAGGAACCATTCCCATTTTTCCCATTTTCTATCAGATTTTCTCTGTCGCCGGTGACCACAACATCGTTGTTGTTACCTCCTGACTTGATTTTTGTATTTCATCGCCGTTGATCTTCTGGACTGTCTTTTTGGTGACGTATTTGGATCTGTGGTTTGGCATACGCTTTTGTTGAACGTTTTTTGGATTTTGCTTCGGATTTTGCTTAAAAAATGTCTGATTCTAGCTGCGAAGTTAGAAGATGTGTGAATGAGGGTTGGTTGGTGAGGCTGCCGAAAGTTTCGTTAGATCCTCACAAGGTATGCAAGAGGTGTAGGGGGTATGAATGCACTAGAAATAACACTTGTGATGAATATGTGAATATGGATGAGGAAGGATGGAAGAGTCTAGATTCTTATTTAAGGAAACTAGAGAGAGATAGGGTTAGAAAGGCTGTCTCTAGAAGCTTGAGTAGATCTCGCTCTAACGAGCCAGTTAGTATAACTAACCCCCAATTAATTGCATCCTCTCATGCAGTTTCACCCTCTCCCGTAGCAGATGTTGCAAGTTCTGCTGCGGAGATTGCAAATCTGAAGACCGCATTAAGGAGGATGGAGCTTGAAATGCAAGCTCTTAAAGGTAAGACTGTGGAAAGTGACGTAAGTGTCCCCAGTGTAGTGGAGGGTGCGTCTGATCGGCTCTGTCTCGCTCCCAGACCTAGACCGCTTCCAAGCTCCCAGGCCCAGAGGAGAAGGAATGTCGACAGTCGTACGGAGGTTACGGAGAATCCCCACCGGTCAGGCGTCCCCTCAGCAGAATCTGTAGCGTCCCAGACTGCCAAGGATCGCCATTGGAAAGGCATCCTAAAAGAGTGCTTTTCGTCATCCGATTCGTCTCCTCGCAGAAGTGGATAGACTTCCGACGAACTGTCGCGTCCGATCAAGAGGAGTTGGAAAGCTCCTACGCTGGACTCGAGCCCGGAACGTTTCCCGGACGATTCTCCTTATGAGAGGAAAAGAGCCAAGAGGACAATGTCACAATCTCCTACGCCTTCCAGGGTGCATTCTCCTATTCCTGGGAAAGAAAAGGAAGAAACCGCGACGGACATCCTACTTAAGATGCAGGAACAGATATCCTCATTAGTAGGAGTATTGAGAAAAAATCTTCCGAGGAGAAAGGACGATTTTCTTCCTGTTAACCCTTAAACGCCGAATGGACGTATTAAACGTCGAGTCAAAATGTCTCCCATATGCCGAATGGACGTAATGTACGTCGACTCAAAAAAGTTTTTTTAAAAATTCGCGGAAAAATACTTATAGGCCTACCAGCCGAAAACTTTTGAATCACGCGCCTTGGGGGATGCTGGGAGTTTACAGATCAAGGCGTTGTTTTGTTTACAATCGTTACGCAGGCGCGCAAGCGCGAATTTCTTTCTTATCGCACTAAAAAGTATCAGTGACACATCTAAAAAATTATTTCGTCACTTTGACATAATTTTTGCACCGTTTTAAATTATCCGTTACCTGAAGTATTATATATGAAAATGTGCTCAATTTCATTTAAAATACAACAAAAAAATACTCATGATTGTAGCTTTTATCAGTTTTGAAATATTACCATATAAATAACGATAAGTGCCAAAATTTCAACCTTCGGTCAACTTTGACTCTACCGAAATGGTCGAAAACGCAATTGTAAGCTAAAACGCTTATATTTTAGTAATATTCAACTATTTACCTTAATTTTGCAACAAATTGGAAGTCTCTAGCACAATATTTTGATTTATGGTGAATTTATGAAAAAACTTTTTCCTTACGTCCGCGCGGTAACTCTTCCGAAAAAAATCATACATGCAATTGTGGTAATGTTTGCACCATTTTAAAATTAGCCGTTACATAAAGTTTTATATGTGAAAATGTGCGCAATTTCATGCACAATACAACTAAAAACAACCCATGGTTTTGAAATATTTTCATATAAATAATGATAAGTGACAAATTTTCAACCTTCGGTCAATTTTGACTCTACCGAAATGGTCGAAAAACGCAATTGTAAGCTAAAACTCTTATATTCTAGTAATATACAATCATTTAACTTCATTTTGTAACAAATTGGAAGTCTCTAGAACAACATTTCGATTTATGGTGAATTTATGAAAAAAATAACATTTTCCTTACATCCGCACTGTAACTCTTCCGAAAAAATCATACGTGCGATTGTGGTAATGTTTGCACCATTTTAAATTAGCCGTTACATACAGTTTTATATATGAAAATGTGCGCAATTTCATGTAGAATACAATGAAAAATAATTGAAGGTTGTAGCTTTTCTCATTTTTGAAATATTTGCATTTAAATCATGATAAATAGAAGAAAAAACCATGTTCGGTCAACTTTGACTTTACCGAAATTGTCGAAAAACACAATTGTAAGCTAAAACTTATATTTTAGTAATATTCAATCATTTACCTTCATTTCGCAACAAATTGGAAGTCTCTAGCACAATATTTTGATTTATGGTGAATTTATGAAAAAAACTTTCCTTCCCTCCGAGCGCGGATTCTCCGCCATAAATCTCCGAAATGCGTACATCGCATTCTCGGAAAATTTGCTCCGTTTCACATTAGGCATTTCATAGTTTTATATATGAAAATGTGCGCAATTTCATGTAGAATAAAATGCAATTGTAAGCTAAAACTCTTACAGTATCGTAATATTCCTTCATTAAACTTTATCTTGAAACAAATTCGAAGTCTCTATAACAATATTTAGATTTATGGTGAATTTTAAAAAAATATATTTTTTTACGTCCGCGCGTTACGAATTCAAGCATCATTTTGTGATAATATTTTCTCTGTGTTGCTTTTATCGTTTTACAATGTGTTATATACCAAAATGATTGCAATTTAGTGTACATTACAACGAAAAAAAGTAACTTATTACCTTTAACCGTTTTGCGCACAGCGCGATTTGAATACAATTTTATATGAAATTTTGTTTTTGCGCTATCATATATCGCATTATTTATATATGATAATGATAATTTTTTTTTTCATTTCTGATGGTTGCATACTAAACTTCAGCCAATGACAAAAAAAGGAGCCAAAAATGAACTCTTAATCTTGAAAACTAAGCACGCTGTGTTTTTTTGAAAAAAATATTTTTTCCACTTCCGCGCTCACTCCGAAACACCTCCTGCACACGGGAGACAATTTTTTTTTTTACCGCTTCGGCGTTTAAGGGTTAAGAGATCTCGTCTGACGGGCGTTCTGGACTCCAGACTCCTCTCCTCTACTCCTCGTCCGAAAACAGAGATGATTAAGGAAAGACGGACGGAAACTCATAGGCTTGGGACGCCAGATACGGATAATGAAGAAGTGTCCGAGTCGGACAGAACCATCCAGGCGCTCGGCGCCAGAATTGGACGACTCGGACAGGAAAAAGTGTCCTACGCGGACGGCGCCAACCAGACACCATCCGCCGGACGCGGACAGCCCGGACAGGCAGATTTGTCCTATGCGGACAACTATGACCAAGCGCCGTGTGCCTTTTATGGACAACCTGAACAAGGCGGACAGCCTGGACATGACAAAACGTCGTGCGCAGGCAACTCCGTCCGGGCGCCAGGCGCCAGAAGCGGACAAGAAGGACAGGCAGAAGTGTCGTACTGGAACGACACCAGCCAGGCGCCAAGTTCCATATGTGGACAGCTCGGATAGACGACACTGTCCGAGACGGACAGATACGTCCAAGCGCATGGAACGAACCAGACTTTCAGCAACTGATAAGCACCAAGCGCCAAGATTTTCTTCAAGAGAACCATACGGAGAAATCAACCAGGAAGCATCTCTTTATGATTTGGACCATGAACGGATTTCTCTGGACAGAGACGAAAGATGTCGCACAGGCGGCTGTCGTCCTGTTCACGATATGTCCGTTTCTGGTGGAAGCTTGTCGCAAGTACAGCTGTCTCCTGATAAGAATGCAAGACGTCGCACAGGCGGCCGTCATTCTTGTCAGGAAGACTTAGATGATGATCGGGTTTTTTCTCAGGATCAGCATTCGCCGGACAGGGACGCAAGATGTCGCACAGGCGGCCGTTGCCCTTGTCGGGAGGGAGCTGATCCTGCGAAGAGCCCTTCACCTTGCAAGAAGAGACATTCTCCCTCGGCTGATAATGATTCTCCGGTGGAACTTGTATTGGAAGATGTCTCTGACACCGAAGATCAAAATACAAAGCGTTGGCGGCGCTTTTGCTCCAAGAATTTGGAGATTCTTTGAGTCCTGCCGCTCCTCCGTCTCCTCGGTCGCTGTTCACGAGCACGAAGACCTCAAAGTCGTCCTCCTTCTTGAAGATGCGGCCGACAATTTCCATGAAGAAGGCTTTGCAGTCTTTTGGAAATTGGCTTAACTCCAGGAAGGAGGCGGGAAAGACTGTCTTTACCTGCCCTCCCTCCAGACTTTCTGGGAGGAGGGGTATCTGCTATGAGACAGGCGAAGCAATGGGACTCGCCCTCCCAGCTTCTGCAGAGGCAGATTTTTCAACGCTGGTGGACGCGTCGAGGAGACAGTCTCTATCTTCAGCCAAGAGACAACTTGGGGAATGTCTGAAATGGACCATCTCCCCAAGGGATTGTTCCATGTCGTGGAAGTTTTCAACTTTCTGGACTGGTCCCTTGGGGTGATGGCCAAGAGGACACAAGACAATGAACGCCTGAGCCCCGATGTCCTTAATAGTATTTTGGCTTGTATGGACAAGGCAGTGCAAGACGGATTGGGGGAAGTGGCCTCCCTTTTCGGGGCGGGAATACTTAAGAAGAGAACTGTATTCAGTTCTTTTCTTACAAAAGCTGTCTCTCCGGTACAGAGGTCGTCCCTTCTGTACGCTCCTCTGTCTAACCAGCTTTTTCCTTCTCAGTTAGTGAGAGACATTTCTCACTCACTTACTGAGAAGGCGACACAAGATCTGCTGGTACAGTCAACCAAAAGGCCGAGGACAGCTGTTCCTGCCACGAAGAAGGAGACACAGAACCCTAAGCCGCCCTTTCGAGGGAGTTCGTCTTCTCGGCCCTCCTTTCGGAAGAGAGTAGCAGAAAGGAGAGGTAGGTCTTCTGCCTTTAGACCTACCAAGAAAAACAAGTGAACTCCAAGTCCTCCAAACACCAGTAGGCGCCAGACTTCTGACCTTTGCAGAAGAATGGGCGTCGAGAGGGGCGGACAACTGGTCCCTCTCAATAGTGAGGAGAGGGTATCTCATCCCCTTCAGAGACAGGCCTCCCTTGACGTCTACTCCAAGGGAACTGTCAGCGAAGTACACGGACCCTGTCAAGAGGAAGACCCTTCTTCAACTAGTAGAACAAATGTTGGACAAGGAGGTCATAGAATTAGTACAGGATCCACACACTCAGGGCTTTTACAATCGACTGTTCCTCGTACCAAAAGCCTTGGGAGGGTGGAGACCTGTCCTGGATGTGAGCGCACTGAACCAATTCGTAGAGAAACAGAAGTTCTCTATGGAAACCTCCAACTCGGTTCTTGCGGCTCTGCGTCCAGGAGATTGGATGGCCTCCTTGGATCTACAAGACGCATATTTTCACATCCCTCTGCATCCGTCATCGAGGAAATATCTACGTTTCATGATGCAGGGAAGGGTCTTTCAATTTAGGGCTATGTGCTTCGGCCTGTCTATGGCTCGTCAAGTGTTCACCAGCCTGATGAGGAACGTAGCACGATGGCTTCATCTGGAGGGGGTGAACATATCCCTCTATCTGGACGACTGGCTAATAAGGGCCAAATCAAAACAACAATGTTTGGAGGACTTGGAAACGACTTTGAATCTCGTTCGCTCGCTCGGACTGCTCGTGAACCTCGAGAAGTCGCAGATGATCCCTAGCCAGGACATTGTCTATCTGGGGATTCAGATGGATTCTCCGGGTTTTCGAGCATTTCCATCGCAAGACAGAATTGCTCGAGGCTTGGAGAAAGTATCAACCTTCTTAGGGAAAGAAAGAAGCTCAGCGAGGGAATGGTTAAGTCTTCTGGGCACCCTTTCGTCGCTGGAGCAGTTCGTTTCCCTAGGGAGGCTCAATCTGAGACCTCTGCAGTTTTACCTGCAAAGAATGTGGGACCGAAAGAAAGGGGAACTTTCGGATCAGTTTCCCATTCTACAAGAAATAAAATTACACCTGAGGTGGTGGTTAACCCCGCTTCAAAAGAACGAAGGTATATCCCTTGCGATTCGGAACCCTCTCCTAGTGTTGTTTTCCGACGCCTCAGAAACGGGATGGGGAGCAACACTAGGAAAGAAGGAAGTGTCAGGAACCTGGACAGGAGAACAGGTGTCCTGGCATATAAATGTAAAGGAACTTATGGCAGTTCATCTAGCCTTGAAGAACTTCGAGTCGGAGGTCAGAGGCGTGGTAGTCCAGGTAAATTCGGACAATACCGCGGCTCTGGCTTATATCCGAAAACGGGGGGACTCACTCGCTCACACTATACAAGATAGCGAGAGACCTCTTGATATGGGCAGAGGAACGAGGCATTGTACTGTTGACGAGGTTTGTACAAGGAACCAAAAATGTCAGAGCAGACAGACTCTGCGGGAAGAACCAGGTCCTTCCAACAGAGTGGACCCTCCACTCCGAAGTCTGCCGAAAGCTATGGTCCCTCTGGGGGAAGCCTCAGATAGACCTGTTCGCCACGTTCCTCTCCAGAAGGATGGAAAACTTTTGCTCCATAGTCGAAGATCCCAGAGCAATAGCAATAGATGCCCATCTCATGGACTGGTCGGGCATAGATGCCTACGCTTTTCCCCCATTCAAGATTCTGGGGGAAGTGTTAAGGAAGTTCCGTTCCTCGGAGGCGACGAAACTGACACTCATCGCCCCATTTTGGCCCGCTCGAGAATGGTTCACAGAGGTACTGGAATGGACGGTGGACTTCCTCAGATCTCTTCCCATGAGGACAGATCTGCTCAAACAACCCCACTTCGTGAGGTATCACGTAAACATCCACGCTCTCTTCCTGACTGCCTTTTGACTATCGAAAGACTTGTCAGAGCGAGAGGCTTTTCTCGAAAAGCTGCGAGCGCGATCACCAGAGCCCGCAGATCCTCTACTCTGCGGGTTTATCAATCGAAGTGGGAAGTCTTCCTTAGATGGTGTAGGTCAAAGATGCTGTCCTCTTCCAATACCTCTGTGACCGAGATTGCTGATTTCCTTCTCTTCCTCAGAGAGGAATCACGCTTACCTGTTTCAACCATAAAAGGATATAGGAGCATGCTCTCGGCTGTATTCAGAAACAGGGGCCTGAGCATAGAGGACAACAAGGATCTCCATGATCTGATACGATCCTTTGGAACCACAAAGACTAAGTCCTCTCTCACACCAAGTTGGAATCTCGATGTGGTCCTCCAGTTTCTCTCTTCGGATACGTTCGAACCGCCGAATAAAGCATCTTTTAGAGATCTCTTGAGGAAGTGCATTTTTCTCTTGGCCCTCGCGACTGCCAAGAGGGTCAGTGAGATACATGCATTGGATTCTCGGGTAGGTTTTAAAGGAGATTCTGCTGTTGTCTCTTTCCAACCTCTGTTTCTGGCAAAGAATGAGAACGCTTCTAAACCTTGGCCCAGAAGTTTTGAGGTCAAGGGACTCTCTCCTCTTGTAGGTGGAGAAGCAGAAAGGTCTCTCTGTCCAGTCAGAGCACTGAAGTTCTATCTGAAAAGAAAGAGTCAACTTCAGGGTTGCAGTCAGAGCCTATGGTGCGCAGTGAGGAACCCGAAGAAGCAAATGTCGAAGAATGCATTAGCGTTCTTCGTGAGAAATGTGATAACGGAGGCTCACATGAAATGCCAGGAGAAAGCATTTAAGCTGCTTAGGGTTAGAGCACACGAAGTCCGTGCAATTGCAACTTCCCTAGCCTTTAATAGAAATATGTCAATGAAAGACATATTAGCAGCAACATATTGGAGATGCAACTCGGTATTTGCCTCCCACTACTTAACCCTTAAACGCCGACTGGACGTATTTTACGTCGACATTTTTTGTCTCTCGGGTGCTGACTGGACGTATTTTACGTCGACATACAAAAGTTTTTTTAAAAATTCGAAGAAAAATACTTTTAGGCCTACCAGCCAAAAACTCTTGAATCATGCGCCTTGGGGGATGCTGGGAGTTCACGGATCAAGGTGTTGTTTTGTTTACAATCTTTACGCAGGCGCGCAAGTGCGAATTTCTTTCTTGCCGCACTAAAAAGTATCTGTGACACATCTCGGAAATTATTTCGTCACTTTGACATAATTTTGTACCATTTTAAATTAGCCGTTACATGGAGTATTATATATGAAAATGTGCGCATTTTTATGAAGAATACAACAAAAAAATACTCATGATTGTAGCTTTTATCAATTTTGAGATATTTTCATATAAATAACGATAAGTGCCAAAATTTCAACCTTCGGTCAACTTTGACTCTACCGAAATGGTCGAAAAACGCAATTGTAAGCTAAAACTCTAATATTTTAGTAATATTCAATCATTTAACTTAATTTTGCAACTAATTGGAAGTCTCTAGCTCAATATTTTGATTTATGGTGAATTTATGAAAAAACTTTTTCCTTACGTCTGCGCGGTAACTCTTCCGAAAAAATCATACATGCGATTGTGGTAATGTTTGCACCATTTTAAATTAGCCGTTACATAAAGTTTTATATATGAAAATGTGCGCAATTTCATGCACAATACAACTAAAAACAACCCATGTTTGTAGCTTTTATCAATTTTGAAATATTTTCATATTAAAAATGATAAGTGACAAATTTTCAACCTTCGGTCAACTTGGACTCTACCGAAATGGTCGAAAAACGCAATTGTAAGCTAAACCGCTTATATTCTAGTAATATTCAAGCATTTACCTTCAGTTTGCAACAAATTGGAAGTCTCTAGCACAATATTTCGATTTATGGTGAATTTATGAAAAAAATAAGATTTTCTTTACGTCCGCGCAGTAACTCTTCCGAAAAAATCATACGTGCGATTGTGGTAATGTTTGCACCATTTTAAATTAGCCGTTACATAAAGTTTTATATATGTAAATGTGCGCAATTTCATGTAGAATACAACAAAAAATAATTGAAGGTTGTAGCTTTTCTCATTTTTGTAATATTTGCATATAAATCACGATAAATAGAAAAAAAACCACGTTCGGTCAACTTTGACTCTACCGAAATGGTCAAAAAATGCAATTGTAAGCTAAAACTCTTACAGTCTAGTAATATTCAGTCATTTATCTTCATCTTGAAACAAATTCGAAGTCTCTAGCACAATATTTAGATTTATAGTGAAATTTAAAAAAAAATCTTTCCTTCCCTCCGCGCTCGGATTCTCCGCCACAAATCTCCGAAATGCGTACGTTCCATTCTCGGAATATTTGCTCCGTTTCTTATTAGGCATTTCATAAAGTTTTATATATGAAAATGTGCGCAATTTCATGTAAAATAAACTAAAAAATATTTAAGGTTGTAGCTTTTCTTATTTCCGAAATAATTGCATATAAAAAAATATATATATAAAAAATTCGACATTCGGTCAACTTTACCTAGTCAGATATGGTCGAAAACTGCATTTGTAAGCTAATATTCTTACAGTATAGAAATATTAAATCATTTGTCTTCATTTTGAAAGAAATTGGAAGTCTCTAGGACAATATTTAGATTTATGGTGAATATTTGAAAAAAATATTTGTTTACGTCCGTGCGTTACGAATTCATGCATTATTTTGTGATAATATTTTCTCTCTGTTGCTTTTATCGTTTTACAATGTGTTATATACCAAAAATGATCGCAATTTAGTGTACATTACAACGAAAAAAAAAGTAACTCTTTACCTTTAACCGTTTTGCGCACAGCGCGATTTGAATACAATTATATATGAAATTTCGTTTTTGCGCTATCATATATTGCATTATTTATATATGATAATGATAATTTTTTTCATTTCTGATGGTTGCATTCTAAACTTCAGCCAATGACAAAAAAAGGAGCCAAAAATGAACTCTTAATCTTGAAAACTAAGCGCTCTGTGATTTTTTGAAAAAAATATTTTTTCCGCTTCCGCGCTCACTCTGAAACACTTCCGGCACACGGGAGACATTTTTTTTTACCGCTTCGGCGTTTAAGGGTTAAAAGACGTCAGAGTGACTTATGAAAATTGCTTTTCTCTTGGACCTTATGTATCAGCGGATACCGTGCTGGGACAGGGAGCTGGTACTGATCCTTAAATAATATTGTTTATAACTAAAAAATTGTTTGGTTTTGAGTTTTTTATGGTAGTTTGAAAGGATGTTGGGGGGATAACTCCTTTCAATCGTAGTACTAACCCTGGTATTAGGATCAGGTGATCGGGATCGGTGTTATGCTCCTTGATGATGCCATATGGCAAGGTGTTTTGTCATGTAAGTGGATAGGACCCCATTGACAAAGATCCTTAGGTTCTGTCAAGTAAGTGGATAAGACCCCATTGACAGACCATCAAGAACTCTTAGCATGAGGTCACTACCTCGCTGAGGCTTTTGAGGCGATGTAAGCTCCTAGGCAGTAGCCATGAAGTCTTTCGCCGACACAGGTAGGAACCAAGGTTTCTTATATTTTTGTTACCTACAACTTATGTTGTTTTCCTGTCTATTCAGTACTTAGCTGTCTCTTACCCTCCGCCAAAGGTGCCAATCAGCTAAGTATACATCTGCCAGGGAAGTTGAATGTATAAAAATGATATTGTCATGATACAATAAAGTTTTATACATACTTACCTGGCAGATATATACTTAGCTATAGACTCCGTCGTCCCCGACAGAAATTCGAATTTCGCGGCACACGCTACAGGTAGGTCAGGTGATCTACTGCGCTGCCGCTGGGTGGCAGGAATAGGAACCATTCCCATTTTCTATCAGATTTTCTCTTCCACCTGTCTCCTGAGGGGAGGCTGGGTGGGCCATTTAATTGTATATATCTGCCAGGTAAGTATGTATAAAACTTTATTGTATCATGACAATATCATGTTTGTTGTAATAATTTTTTAAAAGGAATATATTTGTTTATAAACCAATCTATTAATGTATGTGAATTGCCCCATCCAACCCCTCTGTACCTCCTAGGTGGTTCAAACAGACAAAATAATTTAACCTGCCAATTTAGAGCCAGTGAAGCCCCAAAGAGTGGAATTTCAGCTGGAACTGGAGGGTACTCTTCTTTTGTGGAGTGTGTGAAGTGTGTGTGGACACAAGTCTGTTGTAAAGTAATGGGTTAGTACTATAAATGAGGAAAATAGTTTTTCAATTTTATGTTTTCATTTACATATACGCTAAAAATATGAAGCATTATTTATGGCTGGATTGTAAAGTTTCAGTAAATGAAGGTCTGCCTGCTAATATAAAGAAAAATATTGAAAGTCATAGAGTATGCATTCCAAAAGTATCCAAGCCTTGACTGTGATCAGTGAATCTTATTGCTGAAGGTACCATTTACTAATTTTCATGTAATTATTTTTGGTAGGATGATGCCGAGAATAAAGAGAATGAGCGACAAAGACGTTGTCAGGAAATAGCATCGAGGACACAGCCAGCATATGTCATCAAACATAAAGGTGATGGTCATTTCTTATTCTATAAGTAAATAAAAATGCATGGCTAATACTGAGATGTTGGCATAATTGATTTGATTCACAAGTTAATTGTGATTTTTGTCGTTGCTAATTGAATACTTAATTAACTAATATGGTGATGCATGTGTAAGATTGAACTGATATATATACCCACATGGTGTGTAATCCTTTTATATATTCTTAACAGTGATAAGATGTAATTGTTCGAGTTCTTCTGGATTATTATAAAAAATAAGTGACAAAATGCTTCAAGTAAATGAGGTTGATGTATAGGAGTTTATGAACTGGTTCAATGTATATAGGGATTATTTTAAGAATAAGTGACGAAATGTTGGTTATGGTTGTGTTGGAGATCTGTAGGCAGTTGAATTGTGGAATTATAACATTGTATTTTATGAAAAAAAAAATTAAGATGTTAGTAATTTTTATCAACATAGATTGCTTACAGTAGCCAGCAGCATGAAGCATGTAGCATGTGAGGAGTACCACCATTCCCTTATTCATTTGTCTGTTTTTGAATACCAATTGCATCTCATAGATGCTAGATAATTAAGCCTGCTGTATATACTGTCCATGCAATATGTGTAGTTTATGGACTTTGATAATTTCCATCAGTCAAATAACAGATTAAAAGTGATATGATAATTTCATGCTTTCATGGCACTGCACCTCTTAGCTTAGGTTCCATAAGGATAGTGGAATATGGAGAGATTAAAACTGATCCCTATTCTAACTGCAATTTTAAGAGCTTTGATTACTTTGAGAGTGCAATAAAAAGATCTATATTATTCCTCTTCATTGTTTAATAGTATTGTGGCTGAATAAGAGAAAATGGGAAAGGGTGTTGCTAAATGGACTACAAGGTGTTTGTTATGGTCGTTGCTGAAATATAATGTAAGCAGGGTGATAAAATTTGGCATATACAGTTTTGGCCAAAGGCCTAGCACTGTATTTTAAGGTAATGGTTTGTTTAATACAGATACCTAAAATATTGTTAAATAAAAAACTGATTGCAAATATGATTATTCATTTATTTAAGTATATGATGACAAAATATTTTAGTATTTGTCTTACGTGTTACTTTTGTTTGTAGGTCGTGTTAAAGTACCAAAGGCATGTGTTGGTGATGAAACTGAGGGTTCATCTCCAAAGAGAATTGATAAAATTCAGAGAGATTTGAAATCTGTCGCTAATTCTCCCCGTCAAGTTACATCTTTGCGAGGGTCTCTCATGGAAGTGTCAATATATGAATCGCATAAAACTCAGTACTCAAACACTCTGAAATGAATGTGCTGAAGAGAGAGGTACAGTATTTTATTTGACCAATTATATATTTGGTTTTTCATTTTAAGCATCTATAGAGAAGCATGATAAATTTTATATATTAGAAACTTGTTGGTTTTCAGTTTTTTTAAAATATGGGTGATTTTTATTAATGTGTTTTATTTTAAGTGTTAGATATTTTTATTATTTATATTGCTATATTTAAATTCATATGAAATTTCATTTTGCTTTACTGCCTTAATTTATTTTTCCTTACCTTTTATCCTTGCTATTCAGTAAGGACAGTAGTACTTAGTTTGTCAAACGTTTTTTCAAGAAAATTTGTATCGTTTGTCGAACAAATACTTGTACTTAGAACTGGACAATTACCTTGGTTATACTTGTATTGGAAGGCCTACTGTGTCCTACAACAAAAACTGTATTAACATCTTTTTCCTTTTAAAATATATATATTAATGATAACCATATTCAACAAAATAAATAAAAGAATAAAATTTTTCAATATAAAATTTAACTTGAAAGATGTACAAAATCATGCGGTGACGTCACATGCAGTTAACTCGAATCTGAACGAGCTAGTGTTGATATTGAGGAGAGAAGAGCAAGTTAAAATATTATTGCATGTATGTAAAGGCAATAACAATTATAAAAAAGGGGAATTCCACAATAATTTAACATAATGATAAAATGTGAAAACAAATTTAAAAATGATAAAAGTGAAAACAATCAAATGCACTACAGAAACAATAAAGAAATAAAAGCCTTAATTGAACCACTGTTCAGTGTGCTAAGTGAGATGGTATAGTTTAATGAGAACCAAATTCAACAGAATTGGAAATGAAAGAATAAAGCTTTCCACAATAAAGTTTAGCATAAACAATGAAAAAAATCGTATGTCATTGAGGTAATACACGGATAACTTAAGATAGAGAGAGGGAACGTTTATATTTTTGTAGAATATGAATGAATGATTTTAAGTTATCAGGTGTCGTGATATTGTTGAGGTAAGGAGAAGAGACAGTAAAATCTTTACTACTATATGTAAGTAGAAGCAGTACCAATTCACATAAAAAAAAACTTATTTCACAATAAATTTAATGTGATAAAACGAAAACAATAAAAAAAATTAGTATAATAAAAAATAAGTCTTACTTGAGCCAGTGTTCGGGACACTGAGTGAGAATGTAGAGAGAAGTGAAGGAAGGGATGGTGGTGGTTATAGGGGGAAGATAGGTCTGCTTCCCTGTGACTTACCAGCTGGGCTAGGATGATTATTAGCCCGTTTCTGTCTCCCAGTTGATTTGCCCAAATCGCTTTTTGTTGCAGTAAAATACCTATCAAGTGACAATTGCTTTTTATGACTTTAGGATTGTAAAAGTACTGGCTCCATGATAAACACATTGGCACTGCATTCAGCTTGTTAGTGCCTTTATTGTTTGTTTAAACGACTTCCGTGTGAAAAGTTATTTAATACTTCCGTGTGAAAAGTTATTTAATTTCTCTTTCCTTTTCTTTCTTGCTTTCTTTACTTAATACTTATATGTTTGCAAAATCCTCATGATTATTTTAAATTCTGCTGTTTCCTCAAAGGGTTCCCATCTCTCCTCCCTCTGTCCCAGCCAGCAGCACACCATTTTCACCAAACAGTTCATATATCGTACGTGGAAACTTTTTTTTTTTTTTTTTTTTTTTTTTTTTTTTTTTTTTTTTTTTCATATAACGTGCTTACTTTACACTCTTAATTTAACTTTTGAACAGATTATTAATAGAAAAAAAATTGAAAAGGGGGGACTTTTTGGGTCAGCTGGAATTAATTATCTTGATTCCCTTTATTTCTTATGGGGATATTAGTTTCATATTTTGAACAAATCTCATTTCGACCAGCCTTCTGGAATGGATTAAGTTCAAAGTCTGAGGTGTTTTTACTTTTTTTCTAAAAAAATTTTATCTGTATTTATCCTATTCTTTGTTTCCCAGATAGTATTGTTTTGTGGAACTTGCTTAGCAGTTTAGCAACCTTTTTGCTGTTTAGATGAACGGGTTCGTACTGAAGTACAAAGAATTGGGTGTTAGGCAGTATTTGAAAATGACTTCTTATTTGGGTATTGTTCGTAAGGCTTCATATATTTATAACGGTGATAAAATCAATGCAACCTGCTTTAGGTCGTTTGCCCTTCCTTTACTAGGATACTATTCTCTGGTATGGATGTCTCCTTCTGTGAGAGATTTACCTCTTTTAGATAGTGGTTTGTGATTGGAGGTTTGTTTCCTAAAATTAGCAGTTATGACTTGGTTCTCCCAGGTTGTATTTTAGGAGATCTTTTATATTCACAACTGATCCCTGATCCCCTTTTCCTGCCGAGAGCAACCAGATTTGCTGAACAATAGCACCATTATGCAGTCAATGTGCCACACTGTCAAACTTCTGAGTTGCAGAGGTCCTCTATTAGACTGTTCCTCACACTGTTGGATTGTGGAACAGCATTTCTGAGGATGTTGTGTAATTGGAACTTGGAAATTCAAGTAATGCAATGAATTACTACCCTAATACAATTTTCCTTGTATTTATATTTAATTTAAATAATTTACTTACATTTTTATTAGTGTTAACCCTCTAACGCCGATTGGACGTACCAGCCGAAAACTTTTGAATCGCGCCCTGGGGGATGCTGGGAGTTCACGGATCAAGGTGTTGTTTTGTTTACAATCGTTACGCAGGCGCGCAAGCGCGAATTTCTTTCTTATCGCACTAAAGCGTATCAGTGACACATCTCAGAAATTATTTAGTCACATTGACATAATTTTTACACCATTTTAAATTAGCCGTTACATGGGGTATTATATATGAAAATGTGCGCAATTTCATGTAGAATACAACAAAAAATACTCATGATTGTAGCTTTTATTGGTATGAAATATTTTCATATAAATAACGGTAAGGGCCAAAATTTCAACCTTCGGTCAACTTTGACTACCGAAAAGGTCGAAAAACACAATTGTAAGCTAAAACTCTTATATTCTAGTAATATTCTATCATTTACCTTCATTTTGCAACAAATTGGAAGTCTCTAGCACAATATTTCGATTTATGGTGAATTTATGATAAAAAAAAAACATTTTCCTTACGTCCGCGCGGAAAACTTCCGAAAAAATCATACGTGCGATTGTCGTAATGTTTGCACCATTTTAAATTAGCTGTTACATAAAGTTTTATAAATGAAAATGTGCGCAGTTTCATGTAAAATACAGCAAAAAATAATTGAAGGTTGTAGCTTCTCTCATTTTTGAAATATTTTCATATAAATCACAATAAATAGAAAAAAAAACACGTTCGGTCAACTTTGACTACCAAAATGGTCGAAAAACGCAATTGTAAGCTAAAACTCTTACAGTCTAGTAATATTCAGTCCTTTATCCTCATTTTGAAACAAATTCGAAGTCTGTAGCACAATATTTTGATTAATGGTGAATTTAAAAAAAAAAAAAAAAAAAATTTCCTTCCCTCCGCGCACGGATTCTCCGCCGCAAATCTCCGAAATGCGTATGTCGCATTCTCAGAATATTTGCTCCGTTTCATATTAGGCGTTTCATAGAGTTTTATATATGAAAATGTGCGCTATTTCATGTTTGAAATATTTGCATATAAAAAAAAATATACAAAAATTCAACATTCTGTCAACTTTAACTCTTCCAAAATGGTCAAAAACTGCAATTGTAAGCTAAAGCTCTTACAGTATAGTAATATTCAATCATTTATCTTCATTTTGAAACAAATTGGAAGTCTCTAGAACAATATATTAAGGTTTATGGAGAATTACTTAGTTTTTACGTCCGCTCATTACGAATTCATGCATCATTTTGTGATAATATTTTCTCTGTGTTGCTTTGATCGTTTTACAATGTGTTATATACTAAGTAATCGCAATTTAGTGTACAATACAACGGAAAAAAAATTAACTCGTTAGCTTTAACCGTTTTGCTCACAGCGCGATTTGAATAAATTATATATGAAATTTCGTTTTCGTGCTATAATATATCTTATTATTTATATATATTTTTTTTTTTCATTTCTGATGGGTGCATACTAAACTTTTTTTTCATTTCTGATGGTTGCATACTAAACTTCAGGCAATGACAAAAAAAAGGAGCCAAAAATGAACTCTTAATCTTGAAAACTATGTGCGCTGTGATTTTTTGAAAAAATATTTTTTCCGCTTCGGCGCTCACTCCGAGACCCCCTCGGCATACAGGAGACAATTTTTATTATACCCCTTCGGCGTTTAAGGGCTAACGTCGATAAAAAAAGTTTTTTTAAAAATTCATCTTAAACATTTTACCATTAGAAATATATAAACAGCCAATAGCACAGAGAGAGAGAGAGAGAGAGAGAGAATATAACTTTACGGTTTCAAAAGATTGAAATGAACGTCTGCAGGCAACTTTTTTCCCCTCCCATAAATACATATATTTCTCCAGAGAAGAGAGAAAGAGAGGACTGTGCAATTATGTTTGTCTGTCTATCAATTCTTTTGCTGAGAGCGAGAGAGATAAAAGGAAGAAATAGAAACACCAAATGTATGACAAGTATCTTGTGGAGAGAGAGAGTTGTCCTTACAGTATTTAAAAGAGAGAAATGGAATAATTATTGTATTTAGAATACACTGGAACCTTGACATACGATTGCCCTAATATACAAATGTTTTGAGATACAACAGAAAATTTGCGAAAATATATGCTTTGACAACGAAATATTTGAGATACGATTTTGCGTTGAGTGATAGTTGTATAGGCGACCGATAAATGGCGTTCAGTCTGTTTGTTTGTTGGTGCTGCATCGTTAACACGTCGTTGTTTAGTTCGTTGTATGTGTGCCTATTTTTCGTGTTATTTTGTCTATTTTATTATTAACCTTGGGTCCCAAAGTTAAAGACAAAGCAGGTGATAAGAAAAAACCCAAGAAAATGATTTCGATGGAAGCAAAACATGAAATTATAGCAAAGCATGAACGTGGCGTTCGTATCGTCGATTTGGTAAACGAGTATGGTCGAAATCCTTCTACAATATCCATGATCATCAAGCAGAAGGAAGCTATAAAAGCCGTCCAAAGGCATCACCATTATTTCTAACTACGAACTGATTAAAAAAAAAAAAAAAATTAGTTTAGCAATGTTATTTCATTTGTGTTTATAACATAGTTATTAGTGTACATACTTAAATAAAAAGAGAACAAATCGTTCCCTGCCACCCTTCCCTACCTCCTCCCCCTGCTGGCCTCACGTCATCTTTCGTTGTGGTAAGTAAAATTCCTTTCTTTTTTTTTATTGATTTTATTAACATTTATTATCATTTATAACATTGCTATGTTATTTTATCATTATGTGTGTTATTACTCGTTTATTTGTGTATAAATTGTGTATATTATATGTAATTTAGCTGTGTTTAGGTGTGGTTTCATAACGCTAGAACGGATTAATATATATTACATTATTTTAAATGGGAAAAAATGCTTTGAGATACAACTGTTTTGATATACGACGATGTTAACGGAACAAATTAAATTCGTATGTCAAGGTTCCAGTGTACTCAGATATGAATTTTGTACTTACAGTTATAGTACGTATTATTATTGGAAAATTTTAATGGTAAACTTATTACATACATGTCCATGAAAATGATCTCATCTCAGTAAGAGAGAGAGAAAGAGAGATTACATAAAACCATTAAATTCGTTGACCATTGTACGGCATTGATACTTTCCCAGCTCCGAGCGTCACTGGAGTTATGAGGTAGGGAAATTGATACAGAAAAAGACGAAGGGAAGAATTTTCATTTGAAATTAGTTATTGTATTATTACTACTTCTATTATTATTATTATTATTTGAAAATAAAATAAACACGTGCATTTACCATAAAAATTCTCTCATCTCAGTAAGAAAGAGGAGTTATCCTTAAAAGTGAAATGGAAAGGTAATTTTCATCTCTTTAAAATACTACCATTATGAATTTTGTAATTACAGTTTTATTATTATTATTATTATTATTATTATTATTATTATTATTAAATAACTGAAATTATCACTAAACATTTTACATACTAGTACCATAAAAATTCTTTCATCTCGGTAAGAGAGAGAGAGAGAGAGAGAGTTTCTCTCTCTCTGTTCTCTCAAAAAATACTTATAACACTAACAGCGAAAGAGAGGGAGGGAGTTACCACTATGACACATTATTATTTTGTGTGGCAAAAAAGAGAGAGTGAGTTAGCCTTAATTAAAAGTGACATGGATAGATTAGTATTGTATTCCTTTAAAATACTATCACATAATATGAATTTTGTAATTACAGTTATCATTATTATTATTATTATTATTATTATTATTATTATTATTATTATTATTATATGAAAGTATTAAAAACATATAGTACAAGTACTATAAAAAAATCTCGAGTCTCAGTCACTTAACTTGATACGTATGACAGTTTTAGTACCTGGAGTTGGAGAAAGAATACTGGGATTTCCTTCATTCTTCCATAATTTTTTAAATTTATAAGCTAAAATCTTACTAATTCACTATGGTATTTTCTTTAATGAATTGATATTATTGCTGTATAAATTAATATTAATATTTGAAAATAGTAAATCATTTATTTATCATACAAAAAAACATACATCTTTGTAGGAGAGAGAGAGAGAGAATTATTATTTTTATTATGTGATATTTAAACTTATTAAACTTACTAATACAGTATTAATCAAAATTAATATTTGAGAATTAGTAAATCATTTTTGTATCATAAAAATGTATTTAGTCATGAAAATAAACATCAAAATACACTAATTAGTGATTATGGGCGAGTTTGTCCTCGAATAATTTCTAGATAGGTTCCAAAGAAAAATCCGCGACTGTGTGAGTCCGCGAATACGAGGGGACTACTGTACCAAAATGGTTGAAAAATGCAATTGTAAGCTAAAACTCTTATATTCTAGTAATATTCAATCATTTACCTTCATTTGCAACAAATTGGAAGTCTAGCACAATATTTCGAAACTAGACCAGTCAAAGGCGCCGTAATCCCACAACGGCGCAATAAGTAAAATTATATTTATGCAGTATAGTACTATAGAATTTACTGTACAGTACATGTGGGTGTCTAGAGTATGTAAAGATATAATAAAGTTTATACAGTGTACAGGTAGCTGTAGTGTTCAGGTTACGATCATTAGTCTTACGATAGTCCGATTTTATGAGAGATCAAATTACAATGGCCTAACTTTATCCATTTTCTAGTTACATAAGTTCAATAACAGCAAAAGAGAAGGATGAAAGTATGGTTTTAACGTTATACTACTCGTTGCGTGAACGTGTACAGCCATGAACAACCGAACGAGAAACTACTTTTTTTTTTTCTTCTAAGTACAACCGAACTGGATAACATCTGTTTGGCTTGTTTTTCGATCATCGTACTACAGTGTAACATTGCCGTATTTGTTATAAATGGCGTTATGTATAGAATAGAACTGAGATATCTTAATGTAATAACTTTATTCGCTATAGATCAGAGATCAATATAGATTATAAAGATCAATCGGGAAATATACCTTTAAATTTAAACCTAGGTATAACTGAAGCTGAGAAAACTGTTCAAGCTGCTAATGACTATTATCTTACATCGGCAACAAGGATAAAACTGCAGTAAACGTCTGCCATCACACACAACTGTAGATAAAATTGGGATAAAATCATTTTAATCAAAACTACTGTGCTTGAAAGAACACATTTTACTGTTTGGTTTCACGCGATATAAGATAAATAACGTAAAGTTCGCGATGATATAAAGGATTATTGCGAACGGAATCACGTAATTTTTTACGCAATAAACATGCCGCCAACGTAATCTATTAACGAAAAAAATAGTAGTTCACATTCACAACGAGACATATTCAATAAATATTTCCACCTAAAAACACGCTGTATAAGGAAAAATAACTTTGTCTCATATAAGTCAAGTAGTATATAGATATACGTTTATGCTAACTAGAAGCAAGAGCATTCGCTCAGAATTGCGTTATGGTGAAACAAACTCGTATTCATCAGCTGATTTCAAACCACAACATTGGCCGCTCCGCGGAATACGGGCTTAAGTTTGCCGTAATATTTTAAAATACAATAATATGAGAATATATACAATATTCTTGGATACAGTGAAATAATGTATAACTTTTTAAAGGATTTATGGAAAAGATGCATAATTAATAAAATAACACAATGCATTTTTCGGAACTGGCGGACAAGAACGAACATGAAAAACCTGACAACGTGGAGCGTAGTTACAAAGGCTTGCCTTAATTTGTATCTTATTTCTGTACAAAATGAAAATACCTTTATGTAATATATTTTCATACACATTTTAAAAACATAAAAGCATAAACCCATTTGAAAAATCTACACATCGATCGCTAAATTTGCACTTTTTTCTTTTAATACTCTGGTATTTTCGGAAAAGAGCGGGCAGCCAGGACGGCTGCATACAAGAACGAACTTGAAAAAAACATCGTAGTCGATAACTTGAAGGGGTTTCAAAAGCTGCCTTTTTATCATATTTCTGCACAGAAATAAAAATACCCTATTCGTAATACATTTTCATACAATTTTAAACTTAAAAGCATAAACATTTATAAAATCGACACATCGATCGCTAATTTGCATTTTTTTTAAATCGATATTTTCGGAAGAGCGGCAGACGGCGGCTTACAAGAAAGAACATGAATAAATATCGTATTTGATAACGTGAAGGGCAGTTTCAAAAGCTGCTTTTGTATAATATTTCTGTACAGAAACAAAAATGCTTCACGTAATACATTTTCATACACATTTTAAACAAAAGCATGAACATTTATGAATCGACACATCCTTAGCTAAATTTGCACTTATGTAACTCGATATTTTCGGCATAGAACAGCGTCAGAGGCATATATTTTACCCTAATACCTACGTAATAACTTTCCATAAAATTTGTTAATACGTATAATTTGCATAACCTTTATGGTCTGAACGGCATTTTCTACTATGTCAAATGAACAAAATTGTATGAACTCGTTAGACAACGGCGCTAGCGGCGCTGTTAACTGAAATTTGTGCCGTAATGATACCTTTAAAATGCCTTATTTTTTTAATGAATATTTTTGATGACTGCCGTAAAACCGATTCGCCGTCGAGTGATTGCGCCGTTAACCGCGGGCCGCCTGTATTTAGATTTATGGTGAATTTTTGAAAAAAAAAAACTTTTTTACGTCTGAGCGTTACGAATTCATGCATCATTTTGTGATAATATTTTCTCTATGTTGCTTTGATCGTTTTACAATGTGTTATATACCAAAAATGATTGCAATTTAGTGTACAATACAACAAAAAAAATTCACACTTGCAATTTAGTGTACAATACAACGAAAAAAAATTTACTAGTTAGCTTTAACCGTTTTGCTCACAGTTCAATTTGAATACAATTACTATATATGAAATTTCGTATTAATAAACATTACCTTAATATAATTTATCTAGCCCTAAATCCCCAAAAACCACACCAAAATTTACCACATTGGCAACCCTGTTAACTCCTATTCTGTCCGCCAGTTGGCAACGCTGTCGTTGACAGTTACAAAACCTTCCCTCAAAATCAGTTGTTAACGAGCGCCCATGCTGTTTACATCACGGCCGCTCTTTATAAATTTCCTTAAACCTTATTGTGCCTTTAAAGCTTTCATTATTTGTTAAATGAGACTTTGTGAATTACCACTCACGCATTACATCACGAAATAGTGAATTAACTTTGATTTCTGTTGTGGTACTTATCTTAAATTACGAACTTTTGCTCGACCCGGAACTACTGACCTGTCCAATTCTACAATAGATTGCCAAGATAATACGATGCTTCCTTCTGCCAGCAACATCAGGAACTGCCCGGCTTGTGGGACAAGGATGAGTAGCTCTTGTCGTGGACAGGTTTGTGACTTGACTTCTCGTTGCGACTTATGTAAGCCCTGGTCTGACGAGGATATGACTGCTTATATGAAACGCCAAACAATCTTGCAGCGTAAAAGATCGGTTAAGGAGAAAAAGAAATTGATAGCTAGAACTGTATCTAATGATTTCCTTGACTTGGGCGCTCATGGTTTTGGCTCTTCGGTTTCTGTATTGTACGATTCCGATTCCGATTTAATTGATGCTTTGCCCCCAGTACAACCGGTAATTAGTGAAGTCATTTCTGACGTAGATTCAAAGATTTTGGCAAGGGAAACTACCTGGAAACAAAATTTTAAGAAATTACAGCTTAGTTTAGATAGAGATATTTCAGCTAAGTTTAACAAGCTGTCGGAGAATTTTCAAGAAGCCTTTACTAGAATGTCTAACACTCTTTTAGATTAATTTTCAGCTCCTCGTAAGGTACCTGTTGACAGCACCATGGGTAACAGTGCGACAGATACCCCAGCTTGTGAACCCCGTCGTGGCGTAGGCCTAGGGGGGATCCGGTCCGGGCAGGTGCCTGACGAATCTTTACCCAACGTGTCCCCTTTTAGTCCCATAACAGTGCCAAAGGGCGCTTATTTAGGAGAAGGGGTGAGGGATATTAGTGTCAGGCCTAAGATAGCTAGTCATCAGGATCTTACTCTAGGGGAAGTTTCTCAGTTAGGATCTGACGATGATGATGATGATGACGCGGGTTCGTGTGATATTGATGTTTCCTTGAACGGATGTCATGATGTAGAATTCAAGAAACTTTATTTAATTTTGAGTTTTCTTCCTCAGGCGAGGCTTAAAGAGCAGAAGCAGCCTCCGCCTCGTTGTATTACAGAAGGGATTTTTCTTGACGGTCCTTCCCGGTCACGGGAATTTTTACGTTTTCCCTTTGCTCAGAGGTTTGCGAGAGTGAGGGCGGACGTTGCCGCTAAACTTTCGAAGGTGATCGGGGAAGGGAAGAGGAAGCTCTCTTCTCTTCTACGACACCGGAGAGGAGTTTATCAGGTGGCAGATGATTCTTCATTCTCTCGACCCCCCAAGCTAAATCCTGATTTTGTCAGACTTTCGGGTCAACCCTTACTTTCTAAGGCTTCGTTCTCTGTCTCAATTGAAGATTTTATTGCCATGGAGTCTGTTATGAGCTCCTTACAAGAAGCTCAATCCTTCAATATGTGGGTCCTCGGAGGGCTTTTAATGTATATCAAGGACTCCGGGTTTGTTCCTCCTGATGCTCCTCTTTTTGAGAAATTCTACTCATCCATTTCAATAGCTTCTGTACATCAGAACGAGCTTGCTGCTTCAATGCAGGCCTTCCTTGTTTCTCTAAGGCGTAACCTGTATTTGTCGCAGTTACCCTCCTCTGTATTGGAGACTCAGAGAACCCGTCTGTTGTCCTCGTCTCCTTTTGTCCTTTTGGCGAATTCCTTTTCGATATGTCTGTGCTTTCTCAGGTTTTGAAGGAACATCAAGGTGATGCCTCTTCCCAAGCTCACTGGGCCTTATCAAGAGCTTTTTCCTCTGGTCTTCCTCCCGTTCCTTCAAGGAGTAAGCGTAAGTTTAGGGCCAGATCTGTACCTTCTGCTCCAGCCCAACAACCTCCTCCTGGCTCGTTTTTCCAGAGTACATCTCAGGTTTCTAGTGCCTCTACTTCATCCTCTGGCGCTCACCCTTTGAAACGCGGGAGAGGTTCTTGGCATGGCTCTAAGGGCAAAGAAAGAGCTCAACCTCCAGGAGGACCCTCTTCTTCTTCTTCTTCTTCTTCTTCCTCCTTGTCTCTGCGTAAGAATTTTCGGAAATAGGAGTCATCACCTCGCCTGGAGACCACAATAGGAGCTTGTCTCTCCCGCCATTGGTCAGCTTGGCAGGGGAGAGCAGTGGATGCTTGGGTGATGGAGGTCCTGAAGGAAGGTTACGAGATCCCTTTGGTTCCCCAATCGTCCTCTCGAGTTCAGCAGTTATTCCCCTCACTCAATCAGGGGTCAAGCCTTGGAGAAGGAGCTCTTGGCCCTCTTGAAGAAGGATGCCATAGAGCGAGCTCCTCTCCTCCCGGGTTTTACTCACGGATGTTTGTAGTTCTAAAGGCCTCGGGTGCCTCGCGCCCCATCATAGATCTTTCGGTCTTGAACAAGTTCATTCTAAAGTCCAAGTTCAGGATGGAGACGGTCCAGACTGTTCTTTCATCCGTCAGGAGGGGGGACTGGATGATTTCCATCGATCTGCAGGATGCTTATCTGCAAATCCCCATCCATCCAAGAAGCAGACCTTACCTTCGGTTTTTCACAGACTCACGAGTTTTCCAGTTCAAGACCCTTTGTTTCGGCCTCTCCACAGGTTTTTTCTCGGGTGATGGCTCTTGTTTCGGCTATTCTGCATCAGTTAAATGTAAGGATGCTTCGGTATCTGGACGATTGGCTAGTCCAGGCCGAATCTCTAGAGAAATGTCTCCGGTCAAGGGAGATAGTTCTGTCTCTTTGTGTCGAGTTGGGCATTCGTGTCAACTTCGACAAGTCCAATCTAATCCCTTGCCAGATCATGACTTATCTGGGGATTATTTTTAATTCCCAGATTTTGAGGGCTTCTCCCGCTCAGAAACGGATAGACAAGCTTCTGAGTCTAATCGAAGAATTTTTGTCCTCCGTAACGCAGCCAGTTTCTCTTTGGAGGACTCTCCTGGGCCATTTGTCATCCCTCATCCAACTGGTTCCCGGAGGTCGTCTCAGAATGAGGTCTCTTCAGTCGACACTTCGCCAGTCGTGGGATTTCTTGTCCGAGGACACGATAGTCGCCTCTTCTCCACAATGTCGGAAGGATCTCCGTTGGTGGATGCAAGTTCACCGCCTCAAGTCAGGGACGTCTCTTCTTTCGGTTCCTCCGGACCTAATGTTTTGGTCAGACGCCTTGGATCAAGGTTTGGGGCGCACACCTGGGCTCCGAAGCCGCTTCGGGCCTTTAGATAGAGGAGGAGAGGATCATGTCAATAAATTGGAGGAAACTAAGGGCAGTGTACCTAGGCCTTCTGTCATTTCAGGATCAACTGTTGGAGTCGGTTGTCGCGATCTTTGTCGACAACACCACAGCAGTCTCGTACTTGAGAAACCAAGGTGGCACACAGTTGGATCTTCTCACTCAAGAAGCCCGATCAATCCTGTGTTGGGCAGAAGACAGGTGGATTACG
Source organism: Macrobrachium nipponense (assembly GCF_015104395.2). Taxonomy (NCBI): domain Eukaryota; kingdom Metazoa; phylum Arthropoda; class Malacostraca; order Decapoda; family Palaemonidae; genus Macrobrachium; species Macrobrachium nipponense. The sequence goes on along the minus strand of NC_061107.1, from coordinate 78,915,730 downwards.
TTGGTCCCTCAGTTTATCCTGGGCCATCACAACGTCTTAGCAGACGCCTTGTCGAGACCGAACAAAGTTCAAGGGTCGGAATGGACACTTTGCCAGGAAGTCTTCGACAGCCTCAGGAAGAAGTGGCCTGTCACAGTCGATCTGTTTGCCACCCCACTGAATTTTCGGTGCCAGATATTCTTCGCCCCTTACCAGACTTCTCAGAGTGCAGGGACAGACTCTCTTTTGCAGGACTGGGAGGGACTTCAAGCCTATGCTTTTCCTCCGTTTTCTCTGGTGAGGTCAGTCCTCAACAAAGTGAGGGCAACCAAGCTTCTGCATCTCACCTGGCCACAGCAGGAGTGGTTTCCCGACTTTCTGGAAGCACTGGTGGAGCCCCCCATTCGCCTGCCAGAGAGACCAGATCTTCTCAAACAACCCCATTTTCATCGGTTCCATCAGAGGCTCCACATGCTTCATCTTCATGCCTGGAGACTGTCAGGAGGTTCTCCAAGCACGAAGGGTTCTCCTCCAGAGTGGCGCGACAGTTGGCTCTTGCCAGACGGCAATCAACCAGAGTAAATTATCAGGCTAAATGGTCGGTTTACAGACGTTGGTGTAAGTCGCAAGGACATTCAATTTCTAGACCTTCCTTACCGAAAGTAGCGGAGTTTTTAGTTTATTTACATCATGACAGGGCCCTGTCACCTTCGTGCATGAAGGGTTATAGGTCGATGCTTTCCTATGTTTTTAAGGCAAGGCTCCCTGAGATCTCTTCATCTTATGTCATTAGAGATTTACTTCGATCTTTTTCCCTATCTCGACCCAGTCCGCAGTGTTCGCCTCCGACATGGGACGTTAACAAAGTCCTTCAAGCCTTAAGGTTCCCTCTGTTTGAGAGACTGAATTCTGCCAAATTTAGGGACCTCCCTTCTAAGACGCACTTCCTTGTCTCGCTGGCTACAGCCAAGAGGGTGAGTGATCTGCAAGCACTCTCTTTTATGGTTGCCAGATCTGGACAAGACATGATTTTGTCATACCTTCCTGAATTTGTCGCAAAGACTGAATCGTCCCCTGATAACTCCCCATTGCCCAGGGCTTTCGTACTGAAGTCGCTGGTCGACTTTGTTGGTAATTTAAATGAGGAATTAGTTCTTTGCCCTGTTAGGGCGCTCTCATGCTATTTACGCCGCACGAAGGACATTCTGTGTCGTCCCCGTCATCTGTTTGTTTCACCCCGAAATGTCAAGAGACCTATTTCAAAGAATGGTGCATCCTTTTTTCTCAGAGGTCTGATTGTTAAAACTGGTGGTTCGGCTGCCGGGGAAGACCAGACGCCGAGAGCACACAGTATTAGAGCAGTTGCTACATCAGTAGCTTTTATGAAGAACGTCTCAGTCGCCAAGGTGCTTGAGGTGGCGACTTGGCGTTCTAATTCTGTTTTTGCTTCTTTTTACTTGAGGGATATTTCTCTAGTTCTAGGCGACCTTTGTTCTTTGGGCCCGTTGGTGATGGCAGGACAGGTCGTCAGACGGGAGAATTAGGTAGTCTTCCTGTTTTACATTTGGTTGCTACCTGTATATTATTCATTAATTTTTGTTTTGTTGTATATATTTGTTTTTTGTTTTTGTATTATAACCCGTGGCAGTTTTTGGCTTAATTATAATGGGAATTAGGCAGTTTGGTATTTAGGTGTTGTTGATGACAAGGACTGACTGCTTGGCAACTCATGCTGCTTCCATTGTCAGTGTGACATGGGACCAGCCACTGGGTTGTCGGCACTGGCGACTACGCTTCTCCCAGAGTCGATGCCGACCTAGGACTAGCCACTGGTTCGCTTGTCCTAACGACTCATGCTTCTTCCACTGTCCTGAACAGGGAATTAGTCAATGGATCATCTGCAGTCATCTGGTGACTCGCTCACCATCTACTTTTCGTCTCACTTGTGCGAGATCAGGCGACATTTAGTAGCCCTGAGTTTCTTGTTGACAAAGTCGGTTGCGTTGATACACCCCCGATAATCGTGTAACATGAGACCAGGTTGGACTGTCAGGCATTCGTTCTTCGGGACTGAATCGCCTTTTTGCTCCGCGCTCCTTTCTCTTGGCACCAGAAAGCTCGAGTCAGGAGTTGCTTATGAGCCGATTCGCTGCTGGCGACGTTGGGTTGTGTTGATACGCCCCCAAGGTTTGCTTAGCTTTGAATCGCCCAGACAGTCCAGACACTCATCCTTCAGGGAAAGAATAGTATCTTAGACCTTGGGTTGAGTTTTAACTGCCTATGATATATATTTCTTTGATTGTTTTATGTCCTATTCTGTCCGTAGGGGAAATTGTACTCAGATTCCCTCCTTTTCAATGTGGTTAATGAGGCTAGATAAGTTATATTAAGGTAATATTAATAATACTTACCTGAATAATTTATCTAGTCCCACCCATCCTACCCCACGATCTGCCTATCACAACTGATTTTGAGGGAAGGTTTTGTAACTGTCAACGACAGCTTTGCCAACTGGTGGACAGAATAGGAGGTAACAGGGTTGCCAATGTGGTAAATTTTGGTGCGGTTTTTGGGGATTTAGGGCTAGATAAATTATACAGGTAAGTATTATTAATATTAATTTTAGAATAAAAATTCCATTTTCGCACTATCATATATCGCATTATTTATATAGGATAATGATATTTTTTTCATTTCTGATGGTTGCATACTAAACTTCAGGCAATGACAAAAAAAGGAGCCAAAAATGAACTCTTAATCTTGAAAACTAAGTGCGCTGTGATTTTCTGACAAAAAAAAAATTTCCACTGCGGCGCTCACTCCGAGACACTCGGCATACGGGAGACAAATTTTATTATACCCCTTCGGCGTAAGATAACTGATCTCTTTCTGTATTTCCCATTACCTTCTGTTACTTCTTTTGAATGTACACCTTATTCTTTGGTGGCTTGAATTTCAAGTCTGTATCCCCTGTGGACTTGTTCCGTATCAATAGGGTTCATCTTTTGAATAATAACAGTAATTTTACTACCTCATACTTTTCCTTCCTTATGGTATCATTTCTCACTATCTTGCCATATGACTCCTAAAGGGATTTTGACAAAGGAAAAATCTATTTCTGGGCAAGGGCCTGTGTCGCCCAGTGAAATGTCCCTTTAGCACAAATTTCTAAGGTATAAATATTACCACTACCTGAGGTCCTTTGCCATTTAAATTCATCCTTCTTCAATAACCCTCATCTACAGAGGAGCCGATCTAAGGCCCACTACCCACTACCGTTACAGCTAGCGCCTCTGACGTCATTCCTGCAGATAGCACCCAAGCTTGGGCCAAGAAAAGAGGGGGGGGGGGGGGGGGTAAGGAAAGGTGGAATTTCACTGGGCAACACAGGTCCTTGCCCAGAAATAGATTTTTCTTTCGTTAAAATCCCTTTTCTGGGCTCAGCCTATGTCGCTCCGTGAAATAGTACCAGAGAAATGGCCGTACAAGCTTGGAAAGAGGAAACACACAACTAATAAGATAAGATAATCAAAATCAATTGAGGTTAATTGCTATAATCTAGATATAAGGTTACAGAACAAGTTACAACAGAGCAAATTAAACCTTAACACTAATCAAATATATATAAAGATAACAGTTATTCATAAGTATACAGTAAGACTAAATGCGAACCGGGACTAGTCCCAGATCCAAAACATATGGAAATTATCACAAGCATATACAATATGTGGCATCCAAGGTACAGTACGACTACAATGACGACTGAGCTACAGCAAGAATGCTAGCGAGGCAGGTAGGAAAGAGAGATGTAAGGAGACATAGGATAAACTACTTACTACTAAATTAAGCAGTGTCAGGGGAAACTGTGTTTCCGGCTGCCACTGCTGGAAATTTAAGGGCTTCTAAGGATGTAAGATAATGGTGTTTGAATACTGTTGGAGATTTCCAGCCTGTGTACTTCTTCAGATCTTCAAAATTCATGTGTTGAAAATAATTAATAGAGGTAGCTACTGCACTAACGTCATGTACCCGTGGGAAGGACTCTGCGGGTTGGCCTGTTTTATAAAGTATAAAATCTGTTGCCTAATTCCTATTAAGGAAATGGTGCCTCCTTTTTCTTTAATGAACAGAGGCCCTGATATCTTCAGGTCCTCTGTTCTACTTACATATGCTCTTAGTGAAGTAACCGGACATAAGGACGGGTCCTGTGGAAGTGGGACAATTTCCCATGGGGCCCATCTATCCAGTGGATCCTCATTCTTAGCTAGAAATTGGCGATCTGGAGAAAGTAACACTTCTCCTGAAGGGAGAAACACTATATGATCTGATTCTCTAGATAGAGCCGACATTTCAGATATTCTGGCTCCTATTAGGAATAATGTTTTCCTTAAGAGAGCTATATAGTCACATGAGTCATTATTAGTGTCCGAGGCCAATTTAAGGACATCATTTAAGAACCATGACACGACTTGGGCCTCTCGGATGGTCTGAGTCTAGCGCAAGCCTTGGGGATAGATGAAAAATATGAATCTGTTAGATCTATTTTGAATCCAAATTGGAAGATCTTCTTAAGAGCAGACTTAGGTTTAGTAGTAGTAATAGTACTAGCTGCTAAACCTTTCTCAGATAGTGTTCTGAAAAAGGATATGGCCAGATTCGTGGTCATGGTTTGTGCATTAGAGTCCCTCAGGAATACAGCTAGTTTTTTAACTGCTGAATCGTATTGACGCAAGGTCGATTCTCGTTTATCAGATTCTAAGAACAAGATGTTCTGAGGATCGATATTAGCATTCCTCTGTGCTGCAAACTTCATGAAGTCCATAAAGTTAGGGCTTTCTGAATTCCTGAGGAAGCGAACACAGTCCGCGTTTGTACTAGTTGTGATAGTTTGGGATTGGGAATCCGTTGAGGTCGGAGTCCCAATTCCAGAAGTGGGAACCAATTGCTCTTGGGCCAATTGGGGGCTATTAGAGCAATGTGACCTTTGAATGTCCTGAGTTTGTTCAGGACTTTCAAGAGGAAGATTCACTGGAGGAAAGAGGTAAATCTTCTTCCACACATTCCAATCTATAGCCACAGCGTCCGTGGCATAAGCCAGAGGGTCCAGGTTGGGGGCCACATAACAAGGGAGTTTGTGGTTCGATTCAGTGGCGAAGAGATCTACCTGAAGCCCTGGTACTAGTTGGCAGACCCAACTGAATGACTCCTTGTCCAGGGACCACTCCAACTCCAGCGGAACTGAACGTGATAGCGCATCCGCTACCACGTTTCTGTCTGCTAGTGAAAATATGGCTTATCATGACATGGTTCACGTGGCTCGACTTGGAGCCACCCCTGTTGATGCAGTGTACTACGACTGCACTGTCCAGCACCAGCTTGATATGAGATTTCTTGGCTGGATGAAGCTTTTTCAGGGTGAGGAACACTGCCATAGCTTCCAGTACATTGATATGAAGCTGTACCTTTTTGTACTGAGTAACCGCCCCACCTGCTTAGTGATGCATCAGTGTGGATCACTTAAGGCCGGCGGAGGGAATTGCAGCGGAATTGTCTTTGACAAATTCTTGATCTCCATCCACGGGCGGAGTCTCTTCCGTAAGATTGTCGGGATAGGAGCTAGTTTGTCCCGGGATCTCTTGTTTGCTCTTGATCGCCAAACCCGGTTTATGTCCTTTAGTCTGGCTTTCAGTAGAACGTCTTGTTACTGAAGCAAATTGGAGAGAACCCAAGATTCTTTCTTGGTTCCTCCGGAACGTCTGTTTGCACTTGAGAAATTGTCTGGTTGCTTTGGCTATTTCTCTCCTTTTCAACGGCGGGATTGATAGAGTGTGGGAGTTCAAGTCCCATTGAATTCCTTAGCCACTGGAAGCGGGACTCCGGTGTTAGCCAGGACTTGGTTCTGTTTATCTGGAAGCCTAGATGTTCCAGAAACCGGATTACTTTGACCGTTGCTTTGCGACATGCTTCGATGCTTGTGGCCCACACGAGCCAATCGTCCAGATAGGCTGCTAGCATTATTCCTTGAGACCTTAGTTCTTGAACAACTGTCTCCGCCAATTTTGTAAATACCCTAGGGGCTATGTTGAGCCCGAATGGCATTACTTTGAAGGAGTAGGCCTGTTTTCCTAGTCTGAAGCCTAGAAATGGGCGGAAGTGCCTTGCTACTGGAACATGATAGTAGGCATCTGTAAGATCTATAGAGGTGGTGACGGCCCAACGGGGAAGTAAGGTCCGCACCTGCGAGACTGTCAGCATCCGGAACTTGTCGCAGTGAATGCATAAGTTCAGATGGGACAAGTCTAAAATTATTCTTCGCTTGTTTGAGTCTTTCTTTGGCACGCTGAACAAGCAACCTTGAAATTTTAAATGCTTGACTCTTGACACTACTCCTTTTTGAAGGAGTTCTTGGGAATACTCTACCAATTCCGCTGTTGGCTCCTGATAAAAGGTGTTGGATGGAGGGGGACCTTTGAGCCAACTCCACCCTAGACCTTTGGACTGGAACTTCCTAGGCTTCTTCTTTGACTTGGGATTCGATCCGGCGGACTCCGGTTTTCGTTTGAAGACGAGTCCCCAGCGAACCCTTAGGCTCTGGTTGAACCTGACCACCTCGCAGTGCACTTCGTTCACTACCGAGGCCGGGAAGAGGTCAGAGCCCCATATAAATGAGGCTAATAGCTTGTTGGGCTCGTGGCAGATCGTGGCCTACACCAGCACATGCTTCCTACAATTTCGTCTAGCTATGACAAAATCATTGAATACAATAGTGACTTGGCGATTATCTTAAATAACGGTTCTTCTCCCGTAGATTAGGGCCGATACTTCTGTCATGACTAGCGAGTTGAGGGACCTGGAAAGCCTCATCTTGGTGTCATACTCAGTCTGAATGAGGCTTTCAGATAGCCTGTATAACCTCTCGCTGAACAGCATGATGGCGCAGTCCGGCTTCAGTTTACCTACAGAAAAGGTGGCCAGAAGATCTACCCAGTGATCATCAGTTCCGGGGAGCAGGAGGGAAGTCGGTTCTGTCTCCTGGAGCTGGGGCATAGGCTCGTCTTTACTGCTGCCTGCAATGTCAATTCTGCCACCTTAGACGTGAACGGAATGGGCGTTTCATAGTCTACGGTGAAGATTGTGAACGGGCTCTTGAATGCCGTAACCCTGGTATTAGTGCATTGCCACTCCTCAAGGTTACGTAACCATGCCTGCTGGGCCTGGTCCCGGGAAAGAATTACTGTTTCCTTTGGGACCTTGTCTTCCCTCCTCATAGCTGCCTACGTCAGGTGGACATAGCCTATGAAAGGGGGCTGTAATCCTTGCGGATAGAACTCGAAGTCCTCAAACCTTCGAGTTCCGCAGCCCTCAATCGTGAGCATGCCATCTACGAAAGGAGCATATGAAGCAACCCTCCATGGGTTGTTTGGCGTAAAGGGGGGAAGGGTAGACGAGTCCAGCATTAGCAAGCTCTGAGCTGCCAGGCCAGACTGTGGAAGTCCTGTCAATGCGTTCTCTCGGAGACCCGCAATGAGGTTCTCCTGGGTAACCCAGTCTATCCGAGATAGCTTGGATAGACTGCCCTGACGCCTCTAAGGAGGAGGACAATTGGACAAACATTTCTTGGAACGTGGATTGCACCAAGTTCCCGACCATGCTGCCCATCTGCTGCATAATATTTGCCGAAATATTCGCAGAGAAAACGTTAGGGTCAAAGGAGGAAGGTTCTACCTTCTCCTTAGGAACCTTGGATCTGGCTCCTTTTGAGGTGGACGCCTCAGGGTCGGAGGAGTGGGGGCTGAGCCCTCTTCTTAGAAGTCTTGGTCCTCGACCCTTTAGAATGGGAAGCCAGTTTAGCCTTGTCAGCCCCGGGATGGTGAGCCGGAAGCTTACGGACAAGGCTGGTACCTGACTTCTTAGACAGGGACTTCTGAAGCGATTTAAAGTCTCGCTTTCCTTTGACTTTAGGGATCACCAAGGTGGACTTCGGCCTGACCGACTGAAGTCCCCCGGTGAATCCCTGGAAAGAGGTTGAAGTCAAAGGGGAAGAAGCTCTAGATGGGCTCAAGGAAAGCCCTTGAGCCCCTACAGTACCTGCCTCACAAACCTTCTTACCGTTACCCATGCCTTCAACAGCCATGGGCTCGAGGTCCAGATACAGGGCAGCTACTTCCTGCGTGGAAGCCTCCTCCGGGGGTTGAGCGACTGCCTCTTGAATGGAAGTGATCAGGGGAGCTGCCACTTCGGGGTCTACAGACGACGTGCTCTTCCCGCCAGGGAAGATGAGAGTGGCCATCTCCTTGGAAAGGATGTAGGGTTGGCCCTTGGCAACGTTACGGCCAAACCCACCAACCCAGGCCTTCAGGGTGGCTAAAGCAGTCTCCCGGACTGCTTGGACGCCCTGAAAAAAGAGGGTTAACGTTAATACTAAAGACTATCCTAGGTTAAACTGTAACTTATTCTAAAGGACATATCAAATTGACATAAATTTCATTGGTCATCATTGCATTACTGTGTGAACTCTGGAACGCCACCTACCTCAGAGGAGATTTGGTCTACGAGCTCGCAGCATATGAGGCAATTCTCATGGTGCCATACCATGGACTCGTTGAGGCAGATCGCGCAGGTGGAGTGGGTCCGGCAGACCTCGTGCCCACAGGGGTCTTGGAGGACAGCGTTGCAGCCAGCCTCCATACAATGGGTGACCTGTAAGTAAAATGATACATGAGTATCACCACTAACCTTCCGGACTAGGTCCGTGGTTGTGATATGCCATGACGCCGGAGTACTCCGGTGTTAATAAGTAACATGGTCCAGTCTCGACCTGCTCTTTAGCCTTGTACTGTGGTGAGGCATCCGGTAGGATCGGTAGGACAGCTTGAAACAGTGAGTTTCCGGCGATGCCGGAGATCAATTTAATCACTGAATCAGGATAACCACCTATTCCATACGCCGGAGCAAGGAGTAGTCCGAACAAGCACCGGGTGAGGAGCAGGGGGAGACCAGGAAAGAAAGTTACACGGCGGGTTTGGAGGACTCCACCAATAAACTTAAACTAAAGGCAATGGATGTCATTATATGTAAAAGAACATGCATGCAACAAGCGTACCCTTTAAGGGAGGCCGGAGCCTCCACAATAATCAACCATACCAAAGTGGGCCTGGCTACGCTGGGGTCCTGCATCCGCCGGAGCGGGGAGGAGATGGTGACTAATGATAGGGAAACGCGACCCGAGAGCCAAGGAGAACCGAGGCTCGGCCGAGCAGGGCTCCCCCCTACTCCTCTGGGGAGAACAGCAGGGTAGCTGGCCAGCTCGTCGAGAGCCCTCCAGCCACCTCCCTTGTCCCTCTTGAGGGGGGGAGGGGAGGGTATGCTTGGATCGGCTGCCTGAGACAGCGTGAGCGAACGTACCTCCCCCAAGGTGGGGGGAAGGGTCGAATCGGGGTGGCTCGTACGCAGTCGCCTGGAACTCTCTCGGCCGGGTGAACATCCACGCGGTGAAAAAGGCCAGGCGATCGAAGGAGGCCTTTAGGCCAACCGAAGCCGTCTCAATGAACATGTAACATATAAAATAAACACCCTATCCTAACACGGGGGGAAAGGAAGAAAAGTGAGATGAGAGAGAAAGAGCAATGTCCTGGAGAAGCTGGGCAGAGCCAACCGAGAAGGATGGGCAAGCCTGGCAACTCCGAGCAGCTAGCCTATATGCCGTGACGAAAAAACGCGGGGCAGGCGGCCAGGGTGGCTAGAGGACAAAAGGGAGAAGGACCAAGGTCCTTCGGACAAGGGCACCTAACGAAGAGGTAACCTGACAACTAGAAGATACATGCATGCATGAACATCTGGGCTGAAAGGTAACAACGTAGGCTACAAACCGAGAGCACGTGCTCGGACAAAATCCCCCGTGTGGATAAAATAACAAAAACGTCAATAAATTGCATCACTGAAAATCATAGGAAGGTACTGCTAAACAAAGAATCAAGCCCAAATGGTATGGGGGACCAATTGGGACACGAAACAAGGTAACACGAGGGAGCAAGCCGAGCATGGGGGCGCGGGGACAGCGCCGCATGGGACGTCGTCTTATAAAAACCTAAATAATTTGGTTAAATGTGCCAAGGGCAGCCCCTAAATAGTGTCAACCATTAATAGCAGTACTTAACTTGGATGCAGCAATAGCTTGACGTTCCATGATGATGGTAGAAAAATTCCAGGGAAAAAACACAACACAGCAAAGAAAAACGTGTGCGGTGTGAGTCGTGCTATCAAAGGAATGATGTCAGAGGCGCTAGCCGTAACGGAAGCGGGTAGTGGGCCTTAGATCGGCTCCTCTGTAGATGAGGGATATTGAAGAAGGATGAATCTAAATGGCAAAGGATCTCTGGTAGTGGTTTCACTCGCCCCAGAAACCATACCGACACCTTAAATAAAGGTGAGCGAGCCAGAATACTCTGGCATTTCCATATTAGCTTTTTTCTCTGGTATCATAGCAATATTTATACCTTAGAAATGTGTGCTAAAGGGATATTTCACGGAGCGACACAGGCTGAGCCCAGAAATATTCTTTTAAAAGCATTATTCTATGATAAACAAAATCTTTCACACAGTTTAATTGTTATACAGTAATTCATGTCCACTAGACTAATGTATAATCTTAGGAAACTTCAATTGTGATTTCTAAATTTTATTCATCTTGCCCATTGTTTGATTTACCTTTTTTTAGTATATCCGAAAGATTGAAGCTCAGTCCATTCTCTATTTAGTGTTATACTTTCTTTACTTGAGTATATGGTACTATGCTTTTCTTAGGTTTGTTTAAAGTTCCATCTGTAGATGTATAATATAGTCTGTTGCAAGATTTGTGAATTTTCTGTTGTTTTGCTGATTAAAATAAGATCATTGTATATTCTAAATCTGTTAAGTTACTGTTTTTGCTCTAATCTAAACCTCTTCCATTTTTCAAAGGTGACAACAATCCTCTGTAGCACCCTACTTTTGGAGATTCACTTGACAAGACTTTCCATCTTTCATCATGGATACTTTAGATATTTAAGTGGAACACCTTAGTAATGAAAGACCTCCCAATTTGTTCATTGTAAATTAAGTCAAGTAACCTCTTGTAATCAACGAATGCCACCAGAAGAGAATTTTAACATTCCATCCACTGCTCAAAATGTCTTGACATAAACATTTAATCTGTGGAACTCTTGCCTTCTCAAAAACTAGATTGTACATTTCTCAATAGTATTTTATCAGTTTTTCTTTCCTGGCTGCTGAGAATGAGCTTACAAAATTTTTTCATCACAAGAGACATTGGTGCAGTGCCTTTATAGTTACCACACTCAGTCCATAAAAATAGTTAAAGGAATGTTTGCATTTAAAATAAATGTAGTAGAGGCTTATTAAAGTGTAGCTGCATGACCTATGGGCCATCAACCTTTTGAGGTAGGATAATGAATTTCAAATCATCATCCTATGATTTTGAGATTTCACGAAATTTTTAAGGTATGCTCTAAAAATAATGTCTAAGAGACCACTATCCCCTCCATATAATTTTCTCATTTCTTTTCAGGAAGGAGTTCTATGCAACCAGTGTACATTGTGGTTTATTCACCAAGAATATATATTTTTTATATTTCATCTTGTGTTTGATGCTTAATTTATCACAAAGTGTTTTGCATGTGTGTTAGGATAAGCTGTGCAAACTCTTTAGTGCTTGGCTTCTGTCATATAAAGTTTTACTTTCATTGCCTATTAAACTGATAAGCTTCACTTGAAGCTCGTGGTATGGATGGCAAACTGATAAGCTTCACTTGAAGCTAGTGGTGTGGATGACCTCTTATATTATTTAGATAAGATGGACTGCAGTGATTCAAGGAGTGCTGCAAATTTTCTTTCTGTAATATGCATATTTTTTTTATTTGTAATAGACTTAAAATGCATTTGTTTACAGTAGTACATGTATACTTTTGTCTTAAAAGAAGATATTTTTTTAAGATAAATGTGTTTCGATTAGTACTTAATTGGTTACTTTACACACTGCTTCTTTGGAGTACGCTATTTTAACTTTAATGATTAATCTGTCACATGTTTCTAAAAGATATGTTGTCTTGAAACAAGTGAATGCAATTAGGAAGTTACCCCAGGAGGTAGGCAAATTCTCATTTTACTCTGTTAATGCATGGAGTACTGAATCTGATAAAAAATTAAAACAGATCAAACCCCTTCTTGGATTTAGCCTTCTTCAAAATGAAAGGGAGCAAAACAATAAAGTAAAGTTATCTTGCTTTCAAATTAGTCAACCTTGTTTGACCAATAAGTCAATTGATGATTATACAGTATATATAAATTATTGCTGTTTCAGAGCAAAAATCTATATACCCAAACAGTGAAGAGGATGGTTGGTTTTCACCAGTGGATCCACAGGATGTATGCATGAATGGTCACTCTTCCATGTGGAAAAACACTGTGGGGACATTAGAGACTGTACTTGTGGATAGTGCTGCTTAAGTGTATAAAAAGCTTGTTTTGGTCTAAATACTTTTTAAAATGTTCAGATGACAGGCAATGTGACCTATCAAGCAGTGAATAGTTCATATTTCCAGTATAATACAGATGCACAACATATAGTGATAGTAATAGTTGAAAAACACTAGTAATGATGTTGGGTAAGGATATGTATATGAGAAAATGACATTTAGCCAAAGGAAAAAAAAATATTCTTGATATAACAATTATCACCGATTCACTGAAAACAGAATCACAATACAATTACATAATCCTTGCTCACTCATTTTGCTCTCAAGCATCTCGGTTTAGTGTTTGATACCCATGTGCACTCCGTTGTAGCCGCATGAAACGGGGAGAGGAACAACAGAGGATATGGAACCTAAATAATGTCCTTGTGTGGGCAAGCCCTTCAAATGGACAGACTCTCAACATGGGCAAACTAACCCAGCTCAGGTGACTCGTACTCATACTCATTAGACCTAATTTGTTTTCAATTTAAGTCTGCAGACAGCCGTGGTATGCTTTGTGTCGAGTATGTTATCTTCAGCACCTAAATGTTTTCGACGACCGAGTTCCTCTGCATTCTAATACATATGCTTTTGCCTAGAATTTTGAATAATTATCATAAGGAAAATTTACATAAATTTTCCAGGATGGATACTGTACAACGAATTCTAATTCAATTAAATCCACCACTATTGCTTGAAACAGATGTTGAAGGTCTCTTTAGATTTTTTAATCCAAGCTTAAGGTTAGCATCAAGTTGAGCAGTAAGAGATTCATATCTTTCAGAAGCTTCATGCTTCCAAGCAGCTAGCTGTGCCCTTAGACGACGGTGGGAAGCCTCAGCAGCTGTAGTGCGTGCTGTTAACAGTGACCTCTCTTCAGCACCTAAACGTTTTCGACGACCGAGTTCTTCTCTGCATTCTAATACATATGCTTTTGCCTAGAATTTGGAATAATTACCTTTAATAATGTTAAAATATGAAAATGGTAATTTTTTCTGAGCACTGTTAAGGTTAAAAGTTGCCTTTTTTTATAATCATTACTTACACACTAGAATTTAACACTTCACAAACCTGGTCAAGTCTGTCTTGAAGTAAATTTGCCCTTAATGCTAATCTGTCTCTCAAGTCTTGTAAGCATCTTTCTCTGACCATATCTGGTCCCATGTCCACATCATCCCCCTGAAAAGTAAAACTTCTAACCTTAATCATATTAAAGGAGAAAGATGTGCAGATATTTTGAATTACAAAACATGTATACATACTTTTTTTTATCTATGAGAACCACTTCTGCAACTTTAATATAATACAGTAGTCTTGTTCAATCAGTCTCCCTTTGTATCATGAATCACAGATCTGATAATAATAATTAGTCAAATAAACCATGCCAAAATACCATAAAATAACCAAAACATTCTTTGTGCAAAGAAAACTCCAACCAAAAATAAAAATGGGGTACTGTGTAATGAAGCTCAAACTTTTTTGTGCATTAATACTATTTAAAAATGGTGTACTGAGGAAAAAGTGGAGTTGTGGGAAACAAGAATTTCCCTGTACTTATATAATCCAAAGGGAAGGGGGTCAAGAGTATCTTCCAAACCCAAAGGGAAGGGGGTCAAGAGTATTTTCCAAACCCACCTGGTAACAAGAAACTGGTGCAAAATAAATTTTAGAATTGACCTTCCCCATGAACTTGTGATAATGCTTTGAAACTTCCAGGCTGGCATCCCAGTGGAGAGATTCCTACCAATGGCAATGCAAACTCTAGGCTATGTGACTTATTCTAAGTAGAACTATACTTTACATCAAAGACTGTTAAGTTCAGTGATAATTTTAATTCCATCCAAATATTCTCTTCAATTCAGCAAATTATTAAAATAGTAAAATTAAATTGTTCTAAGCAGTGTACCAAAAATTTCAGAAGAAATTGGATGATAATGCTCAAGGTGAGAACACTTGACTGTTAATGAAAGTCCCCTGTTGAAATATGCAATAAAGCATATATGAAAGATGGCCATACAGGATTCATATGGGTGAAGGGGTAAATCATGACAATACCAATCATACGGGAACAAAAACCATCTCTTGAAACCATTTTTCTGGGAGAGCCCAGAAGGCTGGTAACATCCAAATAGGAAAACAGCAGTGCTTATTGGTTGTAATACAGGCGGTCCCCGGGTTACGACGGTTCCGGCTTACGACGTTCCGAGGTTACGACGCTTTTTCTTAAATATTCAATGGAAAAATCCGTCCTGGGTTACGACGCTTGTTCCGAGGTTACGACGCTGACGCTTCCGACGCTCCGAGTTAACGACGCTTTTAAAAAACGCATACTATGATAAAAATCCTTTATAGTTTAGCACAGTATATTAATTAAAATAAGTTTCTGGTTAGATTACAACAAAAATTTTGAGATTATGATGATTTTCGACACTTTTTATGTTGTATTTTTCTATGTTTTTTAGTGACGCCTCATATGCGGAACTAGTTTCCGAGCGAATGAATACATACTAGTTTACATATAACAGTCCAAAAGCGCAAATAATGAAAAAATCATTGCTTGTTTCCAGTAATAATAACAAAACGAAGTTTCTGGTTAGATTACAACGTCAATTCAAGTATCCAAAGAGACATTATCCAGTAATTTGATCAGAGAGAGAGAGAGAGCGTCTTCCGACGCTCCGAGTTAAGGACAGAGAAGTGTTCGTTTCGTTAAACGGCCTCTGACTCATGCCAGTAAATGTTTTGTTGATACTAATAATATAAGCCTATTTAAAGATACGTTTACTTTAATTAGTCTATATGATACGTAAATAGTAATCAACTGTTCTTGTAGCCCTCAATATTTGGCAAAATCGAAGTATCCAAAGAGAGACATTATCCAGTACGTAATTTGATCAGAGAGAGAGAGAGAGAGAGAGAGAGACGCTTTGGCAACAATGGTCTCGGGGGTTTTTATAGCTTCCTTCTGCTTGATGATCATGGATATTGTAGAAGGATTTCGACCATACTCGTTTGCCAAATCGACGATACGAACGCCACGTTCATGCTTTGCTATAATTTCATGTTTTGCTTCCATCGAAATCATTTTCTTGGGTTTTTTCTTATCACCTGCTTTGTCTTTAGCTTTGAGACCCATGGTTAATAATAAAATAGACAAAATAGGCGCAAATACAACGAACTAAACAACGACGTGTTAACATGCAGCACCAACAAACAAACAGACTGAACGCCATTTATCGGTCGCCTATACAACTAACGCTCATCGCAAAATCGTATCTCAAATATTTCGTTGTATATCAAAGCTTGTATTTTCGCAAATTTTCTGTTGTATCTCAAAACATTCGTATATTAGGGCAATCGTATGTCAAGTTTCCAATGTAATTTGATCAGAGAGAGAGAGAGAGAGAGAGACGCTTTGGCAACAATGGTCTCGGGGATTGACGTAACGTTTATTTTCTGAACAGATAGGACAGAGAAGTGTTCGTTTCATTAAACGGCCTCTGACTCATGGCAGGAAATGTTTTGTTGATACTAATATATAAGCCTATTTAAAGATACATTTACTTTAATTAGTCTATATGATACGTAAATAGTAATCAGCTGTTCTTGTAGCCCTCAAGATTTTGCAAAATCACTCCAGGTTGTACATAAAACTTCAAGAATGTAGTGTCACCAGAGGATTACAATAGTTTTTACCTTCAAGAACCAGCATTCTTTTATGAAAATAA
The DNA here is from genome assembly GCF_015104395.2 of Macrobrachium nipponense. Classification (NCBI taxonomy): domain Eukaryota; kingdom Metazoa; phylum Arthropoda; class Malacostraca; order Decapoda; family Palaemonidae; genus Macrobrachium; species Macrobrachium nipponense. The sequence goes on along the minus strand of NC_061107.1, from coordinate 78,899,511 downwards.
CTCCAGGTTGTACATAAAACTACAGGAAACAACATGTAGTGTAACCAAAGGATTACAAGTAAGGTTTTTATAACTTTTTATTAGTTTAAGACATATTTCCAAGCGTCGTTCCGGCTTACGACGATTTTCGGCTTACGACGCGTCTCAAGAACGGAACCCCCGTCGTAACCCGGGGACTGCCTGTACTATATATATTATATGGAGGAACAAATTTGATAAATCAGAGTCTTAAGGCCTTGTTCGCACTAATGGGCACTGTCCAACGGGCAAGCACTTCCCGCAACCCGTTCCACTATACTGACTGACCACGTACGGAGCCAGAATGATGTGATTATCTGGTATCACTGCTTCAGAAGCTTGGGAAAATATAAACAGCTGGAAATGCCCAATAGTGTGGACAGGCCATAACACGGTAGTAGGGAGAAGTTGGCTAAACCAAAATTTTATATGACTGACATCCTAATTTTTTGACAACCTTTAATAAAAATTTTTTTTTATATATGTTGAAGTGCTTTTTAAGCAGGATTCTGATATGTTAATTATTGAGAATACTGCATGCCCTCGTCAACTTCCCCTCCCTTACTAAAATATCCCTCTTTAACTACCCACCCAATCTGCCTGGTGTATATACTACTATATGGTTAATAAACACACATCTGTGGATCTTGATGGAGTGGATATTTTTGTGAGGATCCACCACAGAAAACTCAACACTGGAATATGTATTTGTAAAGATCTCTACCAATGTCTACAGTACATATGGATGGTGATTTGCATTTCTCAATAAATCAATATTTGGCTACCAATCTTGTCTCATTTAATTTTATCCCATTCTTCTACTGTGCTTTATTACTGGACTCTGACAAAACAGCTTTGCACAACATAATTAACAGTTGGTAAGTTTTGTGCCTTCCTTGCATCAGGAAATTTAGTGTATAAAAATTAATGCCCATTACTATACTGTAAATTGACTTTAGTGGCTACCATATTGGTCCATATTAGGCATAAGCAGCAACAGAAAAATTCTGGCTTGTAATATCATGACTTATGTTTGACAGTAGATTCTCTGAATGCATAGGTTTGACAGTAGATTCTCTGAATGCATAGGTACATGTAGACCAGTCACAGGCCACAATTAGCTTAGATTTGGTCTGAAGAATGTGGAAGATCTTTAAATGGTAAAAAATTCAGATGAAAAGCTATGGAAAGAATGTGTCAGAAGACATAAATTTGTGAAAACTCAACAAAACTAAAGGCTTACCAAAAGTAGTGGCATGTAAGGTGCTATTGTATCTACACGTCCTTCCCGTTCTTCTTTCTTTTTTCTCTCTGTTTCTTCACGGTGGGCTTCTTGATATTGACGCTGAAAGAATTAAGTCATTTAAATAGGTGCTATACTTTATCAATCATTCTCAAACTCTTACTTTAATGTTTGCAACCATAGTTATGTATCCTGGATACTACTCATAGCTTTAACATTTACTTACTGATGGGCTGGAATTACACTGCCCAAAAAGAAAAATGCTTTTTGTACATCATTCTAATTTGTATTGGTAATCTTTTGCAATTTTATTTGATAAAGGGAACAGGATACAGGAACATCCAAGCAATCAATAAAACATCCATATACTAATTATGAGAATAAAAAGTGTTCAACTTCTTTATGTGGGTCTTTTCTGGTTTAGCGACACTTATTTATATGAAGCTTTATGCCTATTACCTGTTTCAGCATAAATTGTACAGTTTCATTTCTGTCAATATCAAATATGTCTGGAACCAAAACTATTTTCTTCTCTTCATTGGCTCTTGCAGCCCTCAGTGTGGCTGTTTCCTCAACTCCTTTACGAACTTCCTCTCCTACTCTAACCTCTGCTTCCATTTCTTCTTGTAAAGTTTTCCACAGTTGTGGCATAGGAACATCCTCTACACTGGGATCGGGCTGCATAACAAAAATTTTTTTTTTATTGTTTCAGATAGTGAGATTGATATGCATGTACACAGTAAGAGATTTTGAAGATATTTAACATTTAATAGTATGTATTCAAAAATATTTATTATGCAAAAAGGGGAATCCTCAACATACCTGAAAACCATGTGTCATGTCAGAAGTTAAAGTTGGGGTGCGAGTATCGGTTGGCTTCACGAATGACCTAAGTGTGTGATTAATGACAACCATAACTATAGTATTCACTCTGATATAAAATTGTAAGTAAAAATTTCTTTTAAAGCTTTTATGAATAAAATTTCTTACACAAAAATCCCACAGAAGGGAAACTGACAAAAATACTTGGAGATATTATGCAGATGATCTATTAGCATTACATAACAGATAGATATATTATTCACTTAATTCAACATAGCCTTGAGTGATACAAGTTTCTACTAATAATGATTCTTATAAAACAGGATTCTTAAGATATTGATTACAAACTGAATTAGTGAGAGTTGTCATTTTGAAATTGTTCAGTACAGTAAACCTTAGTTTAATAAGAATCAAAACTTGGGAATTTTAGAGCACATTCCTTATATCATTAGTATTTTCCTTCACTCAAAAAGTCCTTTATTTTCAAAATATAAATTTTTAAAAATTTTGTGATACATACAGATATTTTGGTGAAACAACAAAAGAACCAATCAGGTTTCAGCACTGTCCATGTACCCACATTTCCAGATGAGAACAACCTCTGCCACAATGCATTAAGAGAAAAAATCAATTGGGAGCCCCACTCAAAATGACAAAATTTTAATTAATTTATATATTTCATAGCTAACAAAACCGAAGTCTTAACATTAGGATAAATCTTCTGGCATCAGCTGGAAACCGGTCAGGATAGACTCCCACTTTGAGGGAGGTATGAGAATCTTGAACCGACTGAAGGTTTGGTACACCTGATCACTCTTCTTAGAAATGAAAATTCTAAAGAAAAGAACTTAAGCCTCTGAGACATTAGATATATGGGTACCAAGACTCAGTCCATTGGGACAACTACAACGTAACATGTCCAGATTTATTGCATATATATGAAAGTCAAAGAAAACCATATCTATTAAAGAAATGGGTTTGTCACAACTCCTCCCTCCCCTTGCTGGACAGTTGAGTTAACACCCCTTATTTGTGTTCAAACTATTCACGGATTTTTCTGTGGAGCCTTGTCAATCATCTTCCTCACTTCCTCCTGGAGAGCTAAGCACTTTGGAGAACCTTGGGTGTATGTCAAATGTAAGAGAGGAGGAGGGAAGTGGAACAGAGGTAGATACTCTACCCGAAGGACATCTATTGCCCATAGTTCTGTTCAGTGCAATTGCAACATGGCCTAATGGCTTGCCAGGCATCCCCCTCACTGGTGGCAACGGCCGGGAAGTGGCACCCACTCTAACAATGTCCTCCCCTGCCCCTATCCCTAGCTAACATTGAGTTTGTAATACGTTTTAATATGTTTTTCATATCAACCATATGTACATTAAGGAGACTAAAAACCAAGCAAAAAAACTACCAATATTGTAAGCTGGTAATAAAGTTTTAACAGAGAAGCTGATACAAAATCCATACTTAAAACACACAATTCTCTAAACAGATCTGAATTGGACTATGGTTACCAAATACATTATACTTATCAGTACATCTGTCCCAACTGAAGTTGAGTTCTTAATGAAATAACTCAGGTTCAGTGCATTGTGGTTAAAATTCTTCAAAATATTACAAGGTGGAAAACCTTGATTTTGAAAAAATGCAGCCAAAAAATTTATGAAGAAGGCCCATCATCTATTTCACAGGGTATGTATATTATAATATGAGCTTTGAATAAAGCATGACACTCAAACCACAAGGATTATGTAATATATTCAGATGAAAAGCACAACAAAATTCATAAACAATTATAATTCAAAATCAGGGCTTATTTGCCAGGTAGAAGAGTGGTTTTTAGCACTCGTCTTTCTGGATGAGAGAAGAAAATTTTTTTAATGACCCTCATAATGTTTCAGTGCCCCAAAGCTGATATATATTCTTATTTAACTGGTAATTACTGTGAAGCATAGTGTTACTATTTAGTTCCTTGTAAAAGAAGTAATAATGCCATAACCTTACCTTGTAGCTTGCAGCAAACGATGTTGACCATAATGATAGATGAGAAGAATTCTTCCTTCTGCTATATGGAATATTCGTTTTTGAACAGATGTATGTGGCTCGATATTCTTTGGACAGTCAAATTCTTCCTCAATTCTCTGTGAAAACAATATATGTCATTGATTTTCAGTATGCAGCATGAATTATACAGTATTGACAGTAATTTGTATAATTTCTCATCTGATGCAGTCAGAATTACACTCAAAAATATCATCCAATGATTCCAGAATGGTATGTATGTAGTATTGTCTGCAAGTCTTTGTGACACCAAATAATTTATTTTAAATTAGTCAATCTTAATTTGACTTAGGTAAAGTAAGATTACGTATATGTTTGTTTCTATTTGCAGATTCAAACTAAATTTAATGTTTTCAGGCTAGATTAATATGTTTACCTTTGCATCCTAATAATATATGTGCACACAATCTTGAATAGTCTGTTATGGGTTGTCAAGAATTAAATATGCAATGTATCAAATTTTATGTATACTAATGCCATTTCTACAAAACTCACTGTAATATAGATTTGTTAGTTTGTACTCAAGGGCCCAATTGTTTGCAAGACATCTTACTGCACCAGTAGAATAACTGTACTGTAATTATAACTGAACTTGGTTTTTTGTGATAAATAGAATGTCGTTACATACATGTAGAGATTTGATGGCTAATTAAAGGACTTTAATATGGTTGTTCCACGGGTAAAAAATTCTATCGACATTCCATGTTCTGTATGAACAGAATACAGTTCTCTATATTGCTTACAATTTTACAAATACTGTATAATGATTGATTGATTGTAAAAAAATATTAGTAGTGTATATACTTGGTAGTGCACATCTTTTAATTGTAGTAATTGGCCTGTGAGCTGCAGAATGTAATTACAAGTTCTAATTGTTAAGTATAAGAACAAAATCCTCTGTACTGACCTGAATTGCCCTTGGAGGTGCAGGATCAGATGATGCAAAGTACACAGTTCGAGCCAGCAGCAGGTCTGCACGTTCATCATATTCCTCACGCCACTTAGTCCCTCCTATGATCCGACACCTAAAAATGTTTCAAGCTTTGAGTTTGAAGCTCATCTTCAGCAATATGTAACAAACTGATTGTGTAATTATAGTGCTACTTACTTGCAGATGCCAAAAATAAGAAATACAGAATATGTATTAAGGGATAAGTAGAATCATAAGCCCTTTTACTTGCTCCATTGAGCTGATGGTTTAAAGGTGGGTTGTACCAGACAGTCATTCCTTTGGATATGATCCTAGTATTTACCTAGTTATTACCACATCCCCAGTACTGTATTGCAATAAAAAATAGTTTGGTTACTTGTAAGCTAGGAAACAAGATACTACTGTGACTGCTCCACTACAGGCATTGTTTGGAATCAATGTGAACCTGCAGATTAACACTGTTTGCCTTAGCTATAACCAGATTATCCACTGTTATTTCTTCCAAAATTCTCCACTTCCTTTTTGTAAAGTACCTCTTTACCTCACTTATAGGAGTATAATAATGACCTCGGTTAAGAGGAAATTACATCTCTCCTTAGACTACATTACAAATTGGATGGCTATAAATTAGCATCATCACTGTTATAAACTTTCACATACATTGTACATATTTCTAATTTATGCAAATGGAACTCTGTTAATCCTGCATGAGTTTCCGTGCAGTACATACAACTAGTATATGTATAACTCTTAATAATTTATTTTCCCTTGAGACAAAATACAAAGCATGATGCTAATCTGTTAACCCCTGAAAAAAAATGTCTTTTTCTGTGTCCCCTTTTTCAAGAACTGTGCCTAATTAGTTAAAGAGAGTTAAAGTTGATACATGGTTTTGGTGAATGTGCTACTGAGTGGCTGAATATAAAGTAAAGTACTATACTTCATTAGAGGAATCTATGAAAAAATATATGAATATAAAGGAGAATGTAAGAGAATATTAGTGCAAGGGTAAATACCTGGAAGAGTAAATTGAGGAATGGAGTAAGATATGGTTATGAAGAACTGTGTCAATTACAATTTGGAAGAGGGAATGTTAATCAAGTAAAACAGCTGCAAGATAAGTTAGATAGTAGTTAGTATTATTATTAAGTAGTTTAATAGACCACTAGGTTAATTTATTTAGCTCTCACAGGTCAAGAGGAAGAGTGCATTATTTCAGAGGCTGACCTTAATCTCCATCCGAAATTACAGTTTTAGAGACATTCCCTCCCACCTTCCCATCTATCCAACAATTATGTGTGATAGTTTAATTTTACACCTGCTGATAGCTGGTAATTATGTAAAAGTGTTCAAAACTATTGTTTTAAGTTAAAAGTATGCTCTGCTATATTTGGTGTGGTTTGAACCATTCTGACCTTAATTTCCATAAAAAATCACTGGTTTTAGAAACAACCCCTACTTCTGCATCCAACAATGAAGGGTGATAAAGTTTAACTTTACACCTTTAATCTACTAGTAATGCAGGACAAGCTTTTATTTTGATTCTGCAACTTTCCTTCACCTAACCTGAACTGCTAGGGTGCTGTAAATCACAGAGAGGTATCCTGAATTTCCCTAACCTCACCAAACTTAAGGCACTAATTAGCTCATTGCTATAACCTAGAAAAGTTATTAAGCATAAGAATCTCATCTTGAAGAAATATCTTACCTTAATGCATCCACTCGAAACTTGGAATGGAACATGAAAGTTTCTTGACTAGATGTATCATTTCTACTGTTGTCTGTGTGGTTTTTATTTGTACCAGCTGATAAAGGATTACCAACTCCATCTGCTGTGGCTATGTCTTTTAATGATGAAGGAGACCTCCAGTATTCATGATCTGATTTTGTGCAATAAGACTTGATTATTTCATCTAAAAAAGTAATGTGACAGAAGTAAAAGCAGGAGGAATCACATTAGCACATAATAGTATCTCTTCAGCTAAGGTAAGAAAGAAGGCTACACAAGATATGATGAAATGCAACATTTTGGAACAAAGCAGACACATATTAACTTATCCAGATGGATCAAATGTAGCACGCATGCAGTATTACCTTCGGCGAGAATGGGATGTAATATCTAATAATATTAGCTACTATTAAAAAATAACTATGTACCTAGTTACTGTACAGATTAGCTATATGCCGTGCTTAGTCTTAAAACAATAAAACACATATATAATTAGACCTAGAAATGATAAGTTTCATCTTTTTCAGTGATTCAAGTAACATAAGTACTACTTGAATGCAGTGAATAAACCTGAAATAAGATATAAAACTTTTCTTTTGGTTATAATTTTTCATTTATGGGTGGCTCTGCTAACACTCAAATCTGTCTCTGAGCCTGCCAGGAACTGGATTTGTATAAATCGTCAAGAAGTCAGTAGATACGTGATCTTGATTAGTTTTAAGTTTCGAGTCTCTCTGAAAAACACAGGTACATCCGTACATGTAGAAAAGGATGGCTAATTTGGGGAGTCTAATTTTATAACCATTAAGTTATTGCCCAATAACCCAACTCCTCTGACCCAGCCCATGGACCAGCAGGTCATCTCTAACTAAAAAAAAACTCTGCACAAAGGCAGTTTTCTTGATGTGCTTTTTGCTGACCTCAGATACTCACTTGACCCTCTGAGAATTCTAGAATTTTCATTTTAAGATCCTTCATTGCCTAACTCATTTTGATAAGGTATGGGGTAAGTCTCATACTGTAGGAATGTTCCATTTGAGGTACGATATGTTTTCCCTGTTATGTGTATCTCTTTGCACGAGGTTCGGGAAAAGACAAGTCAGTTCCCGCTCATCCCTTGATCTGTAATCAACTCTTGTACATTAAAGGAATCAACTGGTCCCGAGTATGTCTCAACCTGCTTACATGGCGCAGTGATTCTCGTTCCAAAGCAGGACCTACAAGATGCTGAGACGAGGCCATCACAACACACCCAGGGGCACAGCAAGACGTTCCCCCAGGGGCACTGCAAGCAGGAATGCAACGCCGGCACCACGAGGCACAGGACTTGTTACAGGCTTTGGTTGGCCTCATGGCACAAGGAAGACCACATGGTTCAGCCTCGGCAGGTGTTAGGGCGATGTGCCCTGAGAAGTGTAGCTATGAGATGACACAAAGCAGTTTTCGAGAATGGTGTCGCTCTATGAGTGATTGGCTGGCCTTAGGAAACGTCTCAGGAGAGAATGCACTTATCAGTATCCGGTTAAACTGCGATGAGAAGTTAAGGATGACTATAGATGCAACGCACTCAGAGGTTCAGTGGAACTCATTAACGACCTCTGAGGCATTTGACAGACTGGAGGAGATCACGAAGAAGTCTGTGAATAAGGCAGTGGCATGGGACAAGTTTTTCTCTGCGCAACAAGGCGATCAAGAAACCGCGAAATCTTTTGTGCATAGGTGCCAACAATTGGCCTTAGATTGTGGGTTTAAGTGTCCCCATTGTCGAGCTGATCTGAATGATTTTGTGTTAGTTCAGCGGATAACAAGTGGTTTAAGCAATGTGGGACTTAAGCAAGAGATCCTACAGGATCATGAGGTTTTCAATACTGTGCAGAAATTGTTACGTAAATGTGAAATTTATGAATCTGCAGAAAAGGATAGTATTAGCGCTCGTGGAAGGGCAAACATAGCTAGTTTGGTAAAAGGGGATGAGATAGGCTTAGGCCTAGTTGAAAGTGGGTTAGAAGGTGAAAGTAAAATTATTGCTAGCTATAGGTCTAATAATAGTGACAAGGGACACGGCCGTGGCCGTAGTAGCTCGAAACCTACTGGTAACAGTAAGTCAGATACCAGGTGTAAAATATGTGGTGGTCGTTCTCATTGGCAGGGAAAATGTCCTGCTGATAATGTTAACTGTTTGCAGTGTGGTATTGTGGGGCACTTTGCTAAATTCTGTCGTCAAGGGGGGCAACAGCCCGCCAAAACGGCGCCTATTGTGGACGCTCTGTTACGTCATGCACTGTTGCCTATCCACCTGCGGACAATCGCCAGGTAGGCCTATGTGCGGCAGTGGGGGAAACTGCCGATGGTGAAAATAAAGGTTAAGCATGAGTTTTCATGTGAGTGTGTCGTTGTTGAGGCTGTTCCAGACACAGGGGCAGAAGTGTGTATAGTAGGGGTAGATTTGTTACCAAAATTGGGTTTGAAGGTACCTAATCTCTCTCAGTGTAATGTCATTGTAAATTAACGCAGGTGGGGAGAAGTCATTGAGAATATATGGGTCTGTTGATATGCTAATAGAATTGGGTGATAAATCAGTGAGCACTAGTGTTATCGTTGTGCAAGGTGCTACCCGTTTTTATATGTCTTTAGGAGTGTGTAAATCACTAGGTCTAGTGCATACAAAGTTTCCCATCATACTGTCGCTACCGTGAATGACGTCACTCGGAAACCCTCTGCGTCGACTAATCCCCGCCAAACGCCTGAAGAAAACGTTCTCACACGGGTAGGGGGTGGTGGTCGTCAGCGCGAGATGCCATACGCTGCCACGGAGGAGAATGTCCCTAGGCTGAGGGACTGGCTACTGCAACGTTTTGCGAAGACTACGTTCAACGTTTCAAGAAACCCTCTGCCGATGATGAAAGGAGCCCCTCACCACATTCACCTGAGGGAAGGTGCCATCCCCTATGCGTGTCATACACCTATACCAGTTCCTAAGCATTGGGAGGCCGATGATAAGGCTCAGCTCACGAATGTCAAATTAGGAGTAATTAGGGAGGTCCCTGCTGGTACAGCTACGGACTGGTGTGCGAGGATGGTAGTGGTAGCAAAGAAAAATGGTAAACCACGGAGGACCGTGGACTATCAAGAGCTGAATAAGAATTGCAAACGAGAAACGCATCACACTTGCTCCTTTTGACATGGTCTCGGGTGTGCCACTTCGTACATATAAGACTGTAGTTGATGCCTATGCCGGATTCCACCAGGTGCCATTAGATGAGGAGAGCCGACAGTTGACAACGTTTATTACACCATGGGGGATATACCAGTATTGTCGAACACCTATGGGTCATTCGCGGCCCCCCGATGCATACACGAAAAGGTTCGATGACGTTATTATTGATGTACACAGGAAAAGTACAAGTGCATAGATGACGTGTTGTTATATGACGACAGTGTTGAGGGAGCCTTTTGGCATACTTATGATTTTTTGCAATTATGTGGAGATAATGGTATTACGCTGAATCCGGATAAATTCCGATTTTGTCAAAGACAGGTAGAGTTTGTGGGGTACGAACTTGATTGGGATAATTATAGACCTTCTAATGAGCGTATGAGTGCCATTAAGAACTTCCCCATGCCTGCAAGCCTAACTATCACGGATATAAGATCTTGGTTTGGACTTGTGAACCAAATTGCACCTTTCGTGGCTGTAGCACCGGTAATGGAACCATTCAGGGATCTTCTCAAGAAATCCCCCCATCGGAAAGTTTATTGGGACCAACGCCTTCAAAACAGTTTTGTTGCAGCCCGGGACAGCATTTGCAAGATGTTGGGCGACGGACTGACATATTATGATAAGACAAGGCGCACTGCTGTTGTTACCGATTGGTGCAGAGAAGGAATGGGATTCGTTATATTGCAACAATATTGCAATTGCGAGGATCTCAATGCCCCTTTTTGTTGTAAGGGGGGATGGAAACTGGCATTATGTGGCAGCAGGCACCTGACGGAGGCGGAGGCCGGCTATGCCGTCTTGAGGGGGTTGGAGGGGGAAACGGCTGCAGTAGTATGGTGCCTTAGGAAATCGAGATTGTTTTTATTGGGATGCCCGAATTTCATTTTAATCACGGACCATAGACCTTTGTAAAACTCTTTGGGGATAGGAGCCTAAAAGACATTGCAAACCCGAGACTACTAAGGTTGAAGGAGAAAACTATGCAATATAGTTTTACCATAAGATATTTGCCGGGGAAGAAGAATTCGGCAGCCGATACGTTATCAAGATACCCAGTGATTCGCAGTGAAACTACCGTCAAAGACGAAGAAGAGGAGGAACTTATGAACGAAGTTTGTATTGCCTCCATGACGTCATCGCTGGCGGATGACGTCATTACTATGACTGGGCTACCATGAGGGGGGAAGCAGAGAAGGATCCTGATTATTTACTATTGCAGCGACGTGTCAGCGAAGAGGGTTGGCCGTCGTCAAGGTCTCAAGTGGAGCCCTGCCTAAAACCTTTTTTCAATGTACGTGATAGACTGAGTGTCATTGAAGGATTAGTCACATATGCATATGACGAGGGGCATGTTCGTCTGGTAGTTCCGGAGGCACTACGTTTACGCATTGCAACCAATTTACATTCAGGTCATCAATCAACTGACTCCATGATCAGAAGAGCACGACAGGCAGTTTATTGGCCTGGGATTGAGGGTGACTTGGCAAATTATAGGGCACAGTGTCATGATTGCAACGTTGCGGCACCTTCGCAACAAAGGGAAAGTATTATATACACTCCCCCTCCCGAATATCCGTTTCAGAGAACTGTTGCAGATTTATTTCAAGTAGCAGGGAGGCAGTATATGGTCTACGCCGATCGACTGACTGGATGGATGGAAATTTATTTCTTCGCTAACGGAACTACATCCGCGAGATTGATCCCAGTTTTTAGAAGATATTTTATGCAGTGGGGAGCACCTGAAGAAATATCAGTGGACGAGGGCACGAATCTAACGAGCATGGAAATGAGACATTTCTTTGGTAAGTGGGGGGTATCTATGAGAGTGTCGTCTGCTCACTACCCCCAGTCCAACGGGCGGGCAGAAGCTGCTGTGCGCACCGCCAAACGAACATTAATGGGCAATACTCTACCTGATGGAGGGCTAGACAATGACAAGGTAGCTCAGGCGATATTGCAGTATAGAAATACACCATTACGTGGTATAGATAAGTCTCCTGCACAGCGGCCATGGTCGCCAACTTCGAGATTTGGTGCCAATGTTAGAAAGTTATCATTTCGTCACCGAGCATTGGTCGGAAACCTTGTCCGCAAGAGAGAGGGAAAGAAGCGTTGTTGAGCAACGAATATCATCCAAGTATAATGAGAAAGCCAAGGATCTTTCCCCCCCCCCCCCCCCCCCCCCCCCTACAAAAATAGGGGAGAGGGTAGCTATCCAGGATGTGACTACACGAGCCTGGAATAGAAGCGGGGTGGTTATTGAAAAGAATAGATACCGCCAATATCGCATAAGGTTAGACGGGAGCGGAAGAATTTCGACAAGAAATCGCAAGCATTTGAGATCCCTACCACCCACACCACCTGAGGGAGAACCTACTCCCACCGCCTCGGGGGAGGCTGGCCCAGTACCCACCCAGGGGAGAAGTAGCACTAGGGTACGTCGTCCCCCGCAATGGCACGATGATTATATTACAGAGTAATTCATTTTAGTTGTGTTTAATAAATATCCCCTAAACATGTCAAGTTTTGTGCATATACTTTAATCCTGATTATTTGGGTTTAATAAGTGTTCCTCTTGTCATGTTTACCATTTATGTATGTTCCAGCGCTGTGTCCGAAGGACTATCTTTATTATAGCTGAATTCCCTTTGCTTCATATGTTACTACCTTTACCAGTTTTATTATTTTTGCAACTGAAAGGAGAAATCTATACTTATGTTTTAAATATACTATGTTTGCTTTGAATGGGGAGCTTTGATCTTAAAGGGGAGGTGTAGGAATGTTCCATTTGAGGTACGATATGTTTTCCCTGTTATGTGTATCTCTTTGCACGGGGTTCGGGAAAAGACAAGTCAGTTCCCGCTCATCCCTTGATCTGTAATCAACTCTTGTACATTAAAGGAATCAACTGGTCCCGAGTATGTCTCAACCTGCTTACACATACAAGACCATGAACTTTGTATGGAAGAATTCAAGCCAGAAACTGTAATAAAGAGACTTTGAGGTTGAGCCAAGCCCAGGTGTGAAGGATATTATGCTTCTGGACAAGTCTATGGGCCTGGAAATCCAGTGAAGATGTGGAGGAGCACACACAGAAGAGCTAACCATTGAGAAGCTACACGAGAATCAGAGGGAGCAGCAACAGGTTGCAGAAGCTACCATTATAAGATTGGTGGTCAACTGTCACGTGAAATGACCCAGCCCCCTCAAAAATTATGGAATGGTTACTATAATACTGAAAGGAGTTTGTTGAGCACTGTAAACTATACTTTAGTTTGGCTGGGTATAACTTTCAGTGTAAAATTATTTCATCATTCTAAAAAAAAAACTTTGTGAAACTTGAAATGCAAGAGAAGTAAAGAACCATTAGATTTATTAGTAAACTAGCAGAATACTGCACTTCAATATAATTTGGGAACACAATGAAATTAACATTTATTGAACAGTGCAGTCTTTGTTGTTTTCAGCAAAAGAAACCAGAAACAAATATACTCACATTTCAGCGTGTCTTTGCGACTACTAGCAAAAGTTTCCACTACTCTACCATTCACGAGATCTGTTACACGTGTCACAAGTCCGTCCTCTCGTCTCTCAAACTGTTCTCTTATCTCAGATGGAGCACCTTGCATCAAAGGGCAGTACGTAATGTCATTTTATGTATAGTAACAAGACATTAAGCTGATGAAAATGAAGAGTAATTTTTTTTCTTTTTTCATAAATGTTTAAATTAATCTAAATCATGAATTAATCAAACTGAAATTATGGCCCCTTTATGTAATGATTTGATTTATAATAATAAAAAATAGCACACTGAATCTTGGCAAAACATTTGTTGCCCTAGAAAACTGAATATAAGGACTTGATTGAGTTGTTCAAAATTTCAGTATACTACATAATGTTGGCCATAAAAACATCAATGAACTACCATTACAAATCCCTTTAGTCGCTTTGATCTATAGACTCACTCACCTGACGTTGAATATATTGTAAGTACTAAAGTTGCTCCACATTTATGTGTAAAAGGAGAATACCTTCGAACAAGTGTTTGCTTATACTTTTCTTCTCTCCATCCTCTTGGAAAACGCAGATGCAGTGCTAGAAAATTGAAGTTTGGGTTATTGAGCTGAATACTATTTTTCACTTAAGTTTTGCAAGTCTTTGGGAAGATAATCTATAAATAAGTCATTCAGCTTGAACATCTAAACCTGCGAAGTGTGTAGTAGAATATTAATGTAGTACCTTCCTCCTTGATAACAACAGGCCTTGCCCAAGTCTTGGGAATTTTTAGTTCTTTTTCTTTTCTCTTCCTGTCTCTCTCCTGTGCAACCCTAGAAGAGCTTGAAAGTTCGCTCCCAGTCCGTTTAGGGGGCTGCACCTGCGCACTTTCTTCATGTTGTGTATGTTCCTCTCCTGAAGGTGTACGTTGCTTCTGTTTAGTAGGTGTTGGCGAAGTTACTTGATTTTCCTCCATAAGTGCGATCCATATGGAGCAGTCATTGAGGTTAAACTGTGAGGTAATACATACGAAAAGTTACTGAGTAAAGATATATAATCAATCATTCTAAGATGAATGAGTGTTTCATGATCTTAGGTAAAGTTAGATTTAACATGGTACAGTAGTACCTCGTATTTCGAACTTAATCCGTTCCAGAAGGCTCTTCGAAGTACGAAGTACGATTTGTTCGAAATATGAAACAAATATCCCCTTAAGAAATAAAGGGAATCACGATAATTTGTTCCAGCCAACCCAAAAAGTCCACCTTTTCACATTTTTCTATTACTAATGTGTCTTCAAAAGTTAAATCAAGAGTGTAAAGTAATGAAACAGTACGTTATATGAAGTTAAATTTTCTAAATTTTATTTTTTCTGTGTACGTTTTACGAACTGTTTGGTAAAAATGGCGCCGGCCGGCTGGGGGATAGAGGGAGGAGGGACGGGGACCCTCTTGAGCAAACCGAATTGATTGCAGTATGCAAAGGTTGATAGCAAAATACATTTTATTCACATTAGGTACAAAGATAATTAAAGGAATCGATAGTGTGTGTGTGTGTCCGATTGTGTTTACACTTTGTTCTTAAGTGCAGGAAATAGATTAATTAAGCCACAATACATCAACTTACTGTTGGCAAACGGCAGACTTTTAAAACAAACATGAGGATTTTACAAACAAATAAGTAATAAGTCAAGAATGCAAGAAAAGGAGAGAAATAAAATAACTTTTCACAAGGAAGCCGTATAAACAAACAATCGAAGGCATGCAGAAGCTGTAAGCGGCGCCAGTTTGTTTATTACAGAGCTGAGTTACTTTTACAGTAGTGAAAATATCGTAAAAAGCAATTATCACTAGATTGGTATTTTTTTTACCGTAACAAAAATAAAAGTGATTTGGGCAGATCGAGTGTAAGTGAAAGAAATGGGGAATAATCGTCCCAGATCAGCTAATAAGTCAATGGTAAGCAGAGCCGTTCTTCTCTCTCTCTCTCTCGGCGCACCGAACACTGACTCGAGCGAGCGTTTTTTTTTTTTTTTTTTTTTTTTTTACCGTGTTGCATTTGTTTTCGTGTTTCATCATTATGTTAAATTTATTGTGAAATAAATTTTACGGTCTCTCTCCTCAACAATACCACGACGCACGATAACCTAAAATCATTCATTCATTATTCCTAAAAAATATAAACGCTACCTCCCTCTACATCAAGTTAGCTGTGTATCACCACAATGATAAATGATTTTGTTAATCATTTGTGCTAAGTTTTATCGTGAAAAGCTTTGTTCTTTCATTTACTATTTTGTTAATATTGTTCAACTCAAGGTCCAAAGAGTATAGGAGGTCTTGTCAGCGCTGACCCAAAATAATGCTGGGGTCATGCTAAGGTCACACATTCACGTATCAACGCACGCACGCCCACACGAGTGGAAATTTCTAGTTGGCAACAGCTTATGTCAGTAAACCGTAAATGTAACATAAAACATACGTAAAATCGTAGCCCTACGGTGACGGGTTGTCCAGGAGCTAAGCTCTGCCAACTAGGGTGCCGTACCCCGCTCCAGCTTTGAAATGTTCAAAACAAGTCGTGGGTGGTCACGCCAAATGTCACCTGATGTAGCTCCAGGCATTGCACGTGGGACCCACGGTGACTGCTGCAGGGTAGGCGCCAAGGTCTAAAGAATACCAGGTCAGACTGCTTCCGACCAAAATAAGGACAATCTCGCGCATGACGTAACGAGGCTGCATCTGGCCGAGGTTCAGGTAAAAAAATGTCATCAATCAGTATTTGACCTCACCAGAGTGAAGAACAAGGAAGCTCTCTTAGACCGGATTCAATCCTTTAATTCAGCAGTACCTGAAGATTAACGGGGACTTTCTCGCCCAAGGTTGTGACAGAGAGAGAGAGAGAGATGGGTGTGGGCAAACAATTCCCATAGTGACCCTTCATTTTATTGTTTTCTTGGTTTTCTTTTATGGCCACATACCACACAAATATGCGCAGTAATGCTGAGATGGTCTGACCTGGTATTCTTTAGACCTTGGGTAGGCACTAGGGTCACCTGCATTGTTCGCCGTCGTTTCCTATCCGCCGCGGAGAATGTGGGCCTCCTAATTGCATTGTAGCCTACGGGGAAACTGATTCGCACATTTACAACCCTGTACAACATGGCAACGCTGTAGCATGGTATAAAAGGTTAGGTCGGCGCTCTCCCCCTCAGGTCAGCTGTTGTTTCCGTCTCCTGAGACCAGCAGTTTTCTCCAAGTACTCTCCACAACGCCCTTCAAGATGCTGAACCTCCTAAAATGACCAAGGAAGGGGCCATCAACGTCACATCTTCTTGCAGGACCTTCTTTCAGCCAGGAGAAGACTCCTACAGCCCCTCCTGCAGACATTCAGGGTGGGGAAAATGTCAACTTCCACCTACAGGAGTCGGAGTTGGATGAGATTCTGAGAGATGACAGCGACACGGAAACTCTCCATGACGCCTCACCACCAAGAAGAGTGGCCAAGGGGTGAGCGGACGACTGACGGACCGGGAGAAGTGGATATTGAACATATTCCACTTCCTCAAGCCCCACATCGTCCGTCAGAAGATGTTGGGACTACCAGTGGTATATGTATGTATATTATAATGTCTAACTTAATTTTTTTTATTTGTTGAAAATTACAATATTTTACAGTACATTCAGAATTCTACCAAAGTGAATTTACAACCTAGATTTTCAGAATACAATATTTTTACATTCTCTCATACATGTTCCATCATTGTGTGCTCTGTTTACAGGCTGGCCATTTTGTACCCTACAGCCCCACAACGGTGGGCGTGGTAACAACGTGAAGTTGACGTATATAGAACGTTACACTATCGGAGTAAGTTCCAGGTAGTCGTCCGACCTTGCTTGCGTTGCGCGTACATTTGCGGCACAATTTACGGTGCTGGCTTTACATCTGGCAGCCCGTGTCCTGTTTACCAGCTGTTCAAGGTCATTTCATTGCAGTGAAAAGACCTTGAACAGCCGGTAAACATGACACTGGCTAACGGACATCAAGCCAGCACCGTAAATTGCGCCCCAAATCTACGCGCAAAGAAAGCAAGGTCGGACGTCTACCTGGAACTTACGCTGATAGTGTAATGTTCTATGTACGTCAACTTCACGTCATTACCACGCCCACCGTTGTGGGGTTGCAGGGTACAAAAATATTGCATTCTGAAAATCCAGATTATAAATTCTCTTTGGTAGAATTCTGCATGTACTGTAAAATATTGTATATTTTCAACAAATAAAATAAATTAAGTCAGACATTAGAATATACATACCATTGGCAGTCCCAGCATCTTGGGCTTCTTCTGACGGACGATGTGGGGCTTGAGGAAGTAGAATATGTTCAATATCCACTTCTCCCTGTCCGTCAGTCGTCTTTCGTATCGCTGCTATCACTCTGTATCTCATCCAACTCCGACTCCTGTAGGTGGAAGATGACATTTCCTCGACCTGAGTGTCTGCAGGAGTGGCTGTAGGAGTCTTCTCCGGGCCAAAAGAAGGTCCTGCAAGAAGATGTGACGTTGATGGTCCCTTCCTTGGTAGTTTTAGGAGGTTCGGCATCTTGAAGCATTGTGGAGAGTACTTGGAGGAAACTGTTGGTCTCGGGAGACGGAAACAATGGCTGACCTGAGGGTTGTTGTTGTTGTTGTTGTATTAAGCCAACACTTCTTGTTGGCACGGGCCTTTCCCTTGTTTGGCCCGTACAAGCGCCGACCTGACCTTTTATACCACGCTACAGCGTTGCCATGTCATACAGGGTTGTAAATGTGCGAATCGGTTTCCCCGTAGGCTACAGCACAATTAGGAGGCCCACGTGCTTCGCAGCAGAAAGAAAACGACGGCGGCGAACAGTGCAGGTGACCCTAGCGCCTACCCTACAGTTGTCACTGTGGGTCCCACGTGCAATGCCTGGAGCTACGTCAGGTGACATTTGGCATGACCACCCACGACTTGTTTTGAACATTTCAAAACTGGAGCAGACTACGGCGCCCTAGTGGGCGGAGCTTAGAGCCCAGACGACCCGTCACCGAACGTCAACGATTTTACGTATGCTTTATGTTACATTTACATTTTACTGACGTAAGCTGTTGCCAACTACCAATTTCCGCTCATGTGTTGGCGTGCGTGCATTGATACGTGAATGTGTGACCTTAGCATAAGCTTCTGCTAGGTCGAGAGCGTGACGTCAACTCAACCTCGCCTTAAACTACCATGAAAAAGGTCATTTATTAATCCAATGGACAACAGCAAATACTACACGTGTTTGTGGATGCTCTACATCTAGTTAAGGTTTTTAGAAATAATTCTCTTGACCAAGGATTCATTTGCCGGATGGTACAGTTGCCTCAAAGTGTTCCTTTACCCCCGTCCCCTTCTGTTTTATGATAATGGTCTGGTAACAAAGCAATGAAGCCTGTTTGTCTTGTAACGATGGATGTGAATGGTCGAACTATTGGATGCCAGTGTTTATATTTTCTAATCACTACTGTAGACAATATTTTAATGATATATGATTAATAGTTCACATTACCAGTGAACTGAGTCGATGTTAAACAAATAGGAAAATAGTATAGTAACAGAGCAGTAAAAAATAGCTATGGTAAAAATCATATTCATTCCTTATTAACTATAATTGTCAACCTTTGTTCCATTCAGGTGTGGCTGTTCACGCGCTTGCTGGGATCCTACTTTTGTTCATGGTAGATCATTATTAGGTGTCAATTTCAGAACGCTATTTGAATGGAAATACGCTTTGGATTTACACAATCCAACTATTTATAAAGTAATAAAATTATAAACCGCAAATACAAAGACCTATGAATATAATTTCATAAAGGCAACTATGATAGCCATTGACAGGTTATGATATGGAAGGCTTTGGGGAAAAATTATAGATCACCAGATATATAAAGGAACTAATGTATTCAGTATGTTGTCACTCATACTTGTTTTTTATTTGAGCCACTTCTCACCAGAGTAGTCTAGATGGAAATTTCTCTGGCCGGTATTTAACTCGAGTCATCCGAGTAACAACACACCTTAACCACCCTGATGGTCCTTATATACCAACCCAAGAGTGGATAGTGACTGGATTTCTTGTCGCTTCAGTCTCGAATTGGTTGACTATTTATGATCCCGTGGATTTGTCAGTTCAATGAATTCAAGATACATTTTGCTATTTTTGCGTCCTTGTCCATTAATTTTATTTTTAATAAAATTTTAACTGAAACTGAATTTGATTAGTTTTTTGTTTGTGAAAATGAGCACCAAACTAAACTTGAAGGGAAAACGTAGTTCATTTGGTTACATCCACTATAATTGTTATTCATTCTTTTTCATGTTTAACAAGCATTGTTCCTGACTCCAGTAATTGCAGCTTTGTATTATCCTGACCCTTCCCTGATTAGAGCATCAGTGTCGATTTTTACTTTCCTTATCGTTAGGATCAAATTAAATGAGAGTCCGTTTAACCAACGGCTCCCCCACACCCCCATTACTGATTCTCCAACCGCCGCCCCCCACCCCCGTCCCTTACCTATCTTCCAGTCCACCCTCCCTCCATCCTCTGGTAGCCCTGCAACCTCCCAGGTCACTCCTCACGAGATGTGGTGTGGAAAAATCAGTAATCCTAATATTTCAACGGTCACTTGACCATTCTTTCCCCTCTTTTACAAAGCTGTGGAACTGCAATCTAATAAGTTATGTTTGCCTTTGCTTAAAGGTCAACCCTTGATGTTCTAAAATCTTGCTTCTTGTTCTTGATTTTTTTGGGAGGGGGTTTTGGTTTGGTCATAGCACCTAATTCATTCATTCTCCTCATGATTAGAAAGTAGTAGTACTTAGGTCTAACAGAATTGTGTTGCCCTTGACGTGGTACCCATAAGGCTTCTACAAATGATTAACCTGTTATTTAATTTTCTGAGTAAATTTGATTTGACTGGCATTTCGCCAAGCTTAATTTTCCTTTCGAAACAATGAAATCCATTACAACCTATTATATATGTTTATGAGATGCAGATAAAGCTTTCTGACAGCTCAGGATATAATTATGAGATGAAAGTGTTTTTGAAAGTAAAGCAACAGGATGCACAAACTTTTTTTTCCTTCTTTTGGTGCTTTTCCTGTCAATCATGAACATCTTAAGCAGGTCAACGCCAACCAAACCTTCATATGAGAAGTGAAAGATGTTTTACATACACACTGCACTAAAAGTAGTGTAGAGACCACGAGGCTGGGTTCTTCTGACCTTAGCCTAGGCCTCTGTCTGACATCGGAATACAATGACTGAAACTGACATAGTCTCTTTGTCTTCAGCCCTAGAAAATTTAGGCCGAGGCCACAATTTATATAATGTATGTCATTGGTTTTGATACTAAAAGGCCAGATTCTTCTGAACTTGGCCAAGGCCTACATCTTGAGCAAGACATTCACCGAATGACTCATTAACTTAGTTAAGGGTTCTATGTCCTTGATGATTTAATCTGAAGCCACAATATATCTGATGTGTTTTAATAGAGACTAAACACTGTTCTGCATTGAAGTCTCCAGGTATATAGATAACTACTTACTGAAGAGCAAGCAGCACTGAAGTCTCCAGAAATATGGACAATTACTTAACACTTATTAGACAGGTAAATATATCAATATGCAGTTAATCAACCTGGGTAAGCTTTGAGGTGGGCCAGTTTATGAAACAATGCATCAATGGAAAGAGGAATATTTGCAGGAATATGGATAACTACTTACTAGGGAGTAGCAATAAAGTATCCATGAATATAGATAACTACTTACTAGAGAGCAGCAATGAAGTCTCCATAAATATAGATAACTACTTACTGGAGGCAGCATTGAAGTCTCCATGAATATAGAGAACTACTTACTGGAGAGAAGCATTGAAGTCACAGAGGATTATAGACCACTACTTACTGGAGAGAACCATTGAAGTCTCCAGGAATATAGATAACTACTTACTGGAGGCAGCATTGAAGTCTCCATGAATATGGATAACTACTTACTGGAGAGAAGCATTGAAGTCTCAATGAATATAGACCTTACCTTACAGACCTTACATCTTGTCCAGGTTGCCCCAGGTCCCTCAGTTTGAGGCACCTCTAATGTCTACCAGAGAGTTGCTAGTACATCTTCCGGTATATTTTGCATCTTCTAATCTTGGATGGTCTGGGATGCAGCTTAGATATTTGTCGAGCTTATTCTTAAACACATCTACGCTCACTCCTGATATATTCCTCAGATGAGCTGGCAACGCATTGAATAGACGCTGCATTATCGATGCCAGTGCGTAGTGGATTAATGTCCTGTGTACTTTCCTTATTTTTCCTGGTATAGTTTTGGGCACTATTAATCTACCTCTGCTTGCTCTTTCTGATATTTTTAGCTCCATGATGTTTTTGGCTATTCCTTCTATCTTTTTCCATGCCTGAATTATCATGTAGCGTTCTCTTCTCCTTTCTAGACTATATAATTTTAAGGATTGTAGTCTTTCCCAGTAGTCAAGGTCCTTAACTTCTTCTATTCTAACTGTAAAGGAACTTTGTACACTCTCTATTTGCGCAATATCCTTTTGATAGTGTGGGTACCATATCATATTGCAATATTCAAGTGGACTACAAACATATGTTTTATAAAGCATAATCATGTGTTCAGCTTTTCTTGTTTTGAAGTGCCGTAACAGCATTCCCATTTTTGCTTTACATTTTGCCAATAGGATTGCTATTTGATCATTGCATAACATGTTCCTATTCATCATCACACCAAGGTCTTTAACTGCTTCCTTATTTGTGATTGTCTCATTATTAGGTCCCCTATATGCATATAGCTTTCCTTCTCTGTCTCCATAATTTATTGATTCAAATTTATCAGAGTTAAATACCATCCTATTTACCTCTGCCCAATCACATACTTTGTTAAGGTCTCATTGTAGTGCATTCCTATCTTCATCACAATTAATTTCTCTACTTATTCTTGTGTCATCGGCGAAACTACTCACTACTGAGTCCTTAACATTACTGTCTATGTCTGCAATCATAATAACAAACAGTAATGCAGCTAACACCGTACCTTGTGGCACACCGGATATTACCTTAGCTTCGTCCGATTTCTCAACGTTTGCAATAACTATCTGTTTTCTGTTGTGTAAAAATTCTTTTAACCATCTTCCTACTTTATCCACTATATTATGCTTTCTAATTTTCTTTGCTAATATATTATGGTCTACCTTGTCAAAAGCTTTTGCAAAGTCTAGATAAACCACATCTGTTTCATTTCCGCTTTTCATATTTTTGTACATGTTCTCACGGTGGACTAACAGTTGGGCTTGTGTACTTTTTCCGGGTAAGAAACCATGTTGTCCTATATCAAACAAATTATTTTTTATTAAATGTTTCATAATATTTTTCTTCATTACCCTTCCATACACTTTCATAATATGTGATGTTAGACTCACAGGCCTATAATTACTTGCCTCTAGTCTTGATTGACTTTTGAAAGTAGGGGTAATATATGCTAATTTGTGCTTATCATAAATCTTGCCTGTATCAACACTTTGTCTTAATAATATTGCAAGTGGCTTTGCAACAGAGTGAACTACTTTCTTTAACAAAATAGCAGGGACACCATCAGGACCTGCAGCAGCTCCATTTTTAATTTCATTAATAGCCTGCACAATATCAGCTTCATTAATATCTATGTCAGCTAAATATTCACTATTTTCATCCCTTACTTCTATATCGTTATCTTCATTGTCAATTCTATGGGTGAATTCTCTCTTATATAGTTCTGCCAATATGTTACATATTTCCTTTTTTCATACGTTAATCTCCCTTCAATTCTTTGAGGGCCTATTTCTATTCTTCTTTTATTCATCTTTTTTGCGTACGAGTATAATAGTTTGGGGTTTTGCTTGATATTTACTAGGGTTTTTTCTTCCAAGTCCTGTTTTTAATTTTCTTTTAATTGTATAATCTTTTGTTCTGCATTTTCTATCTTACTTTATAGTTCTATAACTTTCCATGCATTTTTTTCTTTTGCAAGACCTTTTTTCCACTTTCTGATTTTCTGGAACAAGATCCTTCTGTCTCTTGGTATGCATGACTGATGTTTACTTTTCTTCTTCGGTATATATTTATCCACTACTTTCTCTGATATTTTATATAATATCTCTGTATTTACCGTTATGTCATCACTTACGAAAATGTTATCCCAATCTTTGTTTAATTCTTCATTTATTTCTGACTATTTTATATTTTTACTGTAGAAGTTGTATTTTCCATATCCTTCCCACTTTTTTATTTCTTGCTTAACTCTGTTTTCACTTGCTTTGGAATGGACTGTTAATTCTATGACATTATGGTCTGAAATACTAGCATTATAAACTATTATTTCTTTAACATAATTCACCTTGTTCACAAATACTATACTCTGTTTTTTTTCATCTGTCCATCCGCCTGTGGTATTTTTGTATGGTAACACTGCGTCCCGGGCTTTAGATAGTTACGCTAATTGTAAGTTTTAGGTAAATAAAAGGATATCTGGGTGTACATTTCCAACTGAAAAGCGTTTTAATAATTTACTGTATGCGAATTACACCGTTAATATTCGAAATAGGATATTATTATAATCGTTGCATGTAAGCTGAATGTAACTATCTAAAGCCCGGGACGCAGTGTTACCATACAAAAACACCACAGGCGGATGGACAGATGAAATAAAATAGAGTATAGGTCTAAAGTATTTTCCTTTCTTGTTGGCAGGTGATTCATTTGTTGAATGTTGTATTCTTGGAGCATATCTAATAGCTTTTCGAATTGCCTCTTATCTTCTGCACTACTATTACTCTCTTTTTTATATGTATAAATACAACCACAATCTCCTATTCGTTCTTTCCAGTCTACAAAAGGAAAGTTAAAGTCTCCAGATAGGAGAATAGTCCAGCCCTTGTGATTTCTACATATATCATCCAATTTTTCTATTATGTCAAACTCTTTAGTATTAGGGGGTCTATATTTTACTATGTTCATTAATTTTTCTGATTCAAATTCTACCGCTATTAGTTCACATTCTGAGTAACTATATTTCTCATATATTTTTCCTTGTTTTTTGTCTTTCCCATATATTGCAGTTCCCCCTTGATTCCTATTTTTTCTATCTGATCTATAAGTTTGGAACCCTTTTATTTGATCATCATTCCCAGTCTCTTGGGAATACCAGGTTTCATTTATATTCATTATATCTATTTTCTTTTCAATTTGGGTTAGTTCTTCTAAGTACTCTATTTTTCTTTTTGAGTTACTCGTAAATAAACCCTGCGCATTCATCACTATGATGGTTTGCGTTTTTTCTCCTTCATTTAATATGGGTAATAATAAGGATTTTCCCATGTCTCTTTCCTCTTCTGGTATGTTGTTCTTTTCTTCATTTCCAGAAATTCTGACATTAAAAAATCCAACTTTTCCATAATATTTGTTCTTCCTTCATCATAATTATTAATTTTGTGTCTGAATCTGCAATTTTCTCCGTATCTGCAATATCCTCTTGCATCATAAATACAGTTCTTATCTCTTGAGTTGTATCTTGGAGCTGATGCTTGGAAATATTTTGCTGACACTGCATATCGCGGTGATGGCTTGCTTTTTTCTTTCAACTGATATTCTTTGTTCCTCTCTTTATTTGCTTCTTTCTTAGTTTGGATTTTATTATTTGATTGATTATTTATTTGATTTTGATTCATGGTTACAGGGTGCATATATTTACATTTTTTGTCGAACTTTCATCCTTTTCCTTCTTTAAGGTTTTTGCATATTTTTGGATGTAGATCTCTGCACTGCAATCATCCTCATAGCCATCTAGGTATGCACATTTACCATAGATTTCATAGTTGTGACATACCTTAGGATGTTTGTAGTAACATCTTTCTCTGAATCTGCAATTCCCTCTTTTCAAAAGGTTGCAGACTTTTGTCTTTCTTGTCTATTTTTGCCTCTTTCCCATCATTGTGCAGATCTGGGTAGAGCCTCTTTGGGATTTTCTTTTGTGTTGTCATGTCATAATTTATTTCTTCGTATGTATGCTGCTTGATTGCCTCATATGTAGAGTATTAATGAGTAGCTCTGCATCCATACTTTTATCTTGTTCTTTGTTTTCCTTGTTTTTTTCTGTCATTTCAGTTTTGTTTACTTCTCTTCCGTTTTCCTCTTCTTCTTCCTCTTCCTCTTCTTCTTCATCCTCAACTATTTGTACATTCAGTCTTGATTTAATAACATTGTCTATCCATGATAGACATGTTGAGCAAAATATTCTGATATCTTTTCTCATAACTTGCATTACTTCAGCACATTACGGATGCGTTGGAATGTTGTATGCAGAACATTTTCTGATCAGGTTTTGTGGATTAACTATGCTATACCACACTTTACACAGTTTGCATGCTTTTGGCATTCTTTTTCCTATTGCATCAATTAGGATATTCACAATGTTCACCTTATTCATTTTCTTTGTCGGAGTATGTTGATTTAAGTATATTTTCTTTATGAGTCTCTTGACCACTTGGATTTTATTTGGAACTTCTTCAATTATTTTCAAGAGGTTTTCTGTTGATTTGTTCCAGTTTGAAGGATCATATCCTTCTAATATATCTATGAATGCTTTTGTATCTTTTTGGTTAGGGCTGTTGTTGATCTCATAGATGAGAAATACCAGCTCCCTTCCTGCTACCTCATCATATTGCGAATCTGCTAAATGCGCTAAATTTCGCCATTTTTTTTCCACAGTTGGAACTTACTGCCATCATGATCTGATTTACAGTATTTCGCTTGATAAACTAACTTAGTAGACGCTATAAACTACTATTTTCACACTAATCTTATCACCGACCATTCATGAACACTTCTAGATATATATAAATTTCCATACGAATGTTAAACGCGTGATATCTGTTGATTAATCAGACTGTGCACGGAAACATCTCACCAAGCAAAATGGCACTTAAAGGAAAGAGGCATTGAAGTCTCCAGGAATATGGATACCTATTTACAGGAGAGAAGCATCGAAGTCTCTTGGAATATTGATAACTACTTACTGGAGGCAGCATTGAAGTCTTCAGGAACACAGATTACTACTTACTGGAGGCAGCATTGGAGTCTCCAGGAATATGGATAAGTACTTACTAGAGGAAGCATTGGAATCTCCAAGAATATGGATAACTACTTACTGGAGGAAGCATTGGAGTCTCCAGGAATATGGATAACTACTTACTGGAGGCAGCATTAAAGTCTCCAGGGATATGGATAACTACTGACTGGAGGCAGCATTTGAGTCCCCAGGGATATAGATAACTGCCCACTGGAGGCAGGATTAAAGTCTCCAGGAATATGGATAACTATTTACTGGAGGCAGCATTGAAGTATCCAGGAATATGGATAACTACTCACTGGAGGCAGCATTAAAGTCTCCAGGAATATGGATAACTACTTACTGGAGGCAACATTGGAGTCTCCGGGACACAGATAACTACTTACTGGAGGCAGCATTGAAGTCTCTGGGACACAAATAGCTAGTTACTGGGCGCAGCATTAAAGTCTCCAGGAATATGGATACTACTTAATGGAGGCAGCATTGAAGTCTCCAGGAATATGGATAACTACTTACTGGAAGCAGCATCGAAGTCTCCAGGAATATGGATAACTACATACTGGAGGCAGCATTGGAGTCTCTGTGAATATGGATAACTACTTGCTGGAGGCAACATTAGAGTCTCTGGGACACAGATAACTACTTAGTGGAGTCAGCATTGGAGTCTCCAGGAATATGGATAACTACATACTGGAGAAAGCATTGTTAGAGTTCCAAGCGGATGTTAGGATAACTATGTTACTCTGGAGGCAGCATTGGAGGTCCCTAAGGAATATAGATAACTACTTTACTGGTATGCAGCATTGGAGTCTCCAGGGGTCACAGACTAACTACTTACTACTGGCGGGCAGCATTGGAGTTCTCCGAATAATGGGATAACTAATTTACTGGAAAGAAAGCATTGGTATAGTCCAGCGATGTAGATAACCTTAATGTAACTGGTGGAGGCAGCTATTGGGAGTCCCGCTATGGTATAAATCTAGATAACTACTTACTGGATGCCAGTCATTGGAGTCCCTCCCGGTCAAACAGATAACTTAACTTCTACTTGGCCGGCAGCATTGGGAGTCTCCAGGAATATGGATAACTAATTACTGGAGGCAGCATTTAAAGGTCCTCCCAGGTAGTAATGGTAACTACTTACTGGAGGTGCAGCAATTGAAAGTCTCCAGGAATATGGATAACTCCTTACTGGAGGCAGTATCGAAGTCTCCAGGAATATGGATAACTACTTACTGGAGGAAGCATTGGAGTCTCTGGGAATATGGATAACTACTTACTGGAGGCAGCATTGAAGTCTCCAGGAATATGGATAACTCCTTACTGGAGGCAGCATCGAAGTCTCCAGGAATATGGATAACTACTTACTGGAGGAAGCATTGGAGTCTCCAGGAATATGGATAACTACTTACTGGAGGAAGCATTGGAGTCTCCGGGAATATGGATAACTACTCGCTGGAGGCAGCATTGGAGTCTCTGGGACACAGATAACTACTTAGTGGAGTCAGCATTGGAGTCTCCAGGAATATGGATAACTACTTACTGGAGGCAGCATTGAAGTCTCCAGGAATATGGATAACTACTTACTGGAGGCAGCATCGAAGTCTCCAGGAATATGGATAACTACTTACTGGAGGCAGCATTGGAGTCTCCGGGAATATGGATAACTACTTACTGGAGAAAGCATTGAAGAGTTCAGGGATGTAGATAACTACATACTGGAGGCAGCATTGGAGTCCCTAGGAATATAGATAACACTTACTGGATGCAGCATTGGAGTCTCCAGGGATGTAGATAACTACTTACTGAAGGAAGCATTGGAGTCTCTAGGGATATAGATAATTGCTTACTGGAGACAGTATTGGAGTCTCTAGGTCACAGATAACTACTTACTGGAGGCAGCATTGGAGTCTCCAGGTATGTAGATAACTACTTACTGAAGAAAGCATTGGAGTCTCTAGGGATATAGATAATTGCTTACTGGAGACAGTATTGGAGTCTCTAGGTCACAGATAACTACTTACTGGATGCAGCATTGGAGTCTCCAGGGATGTAGATAACTACTTACTGAAGGAAGCATTGGAGTCTCTAGGGATATAGATAATTGCTTACTGGAGACAGTATTGGAGTCTCCAGGTCACAAATAACTACTAAGTGGAGGGAGCATTTAAGTCTCCAGGTCACAGGTAACTACTTAGTGGAGGGAGCATTTAAGTCTCCAGGTCACAGATAACTACTTACTGAACGCAGCATTGGAGTCTCCAGGGATATAGATAACTGCTTAATGGAGGCAGCATTGGAGTATCTAGGCCACAGATAACTACTTAGTGGAGGGAGCATTTAAGTCTTTAGGGATGTAGATCACTACTTACTGGAGGCAGCATTGAAGTCTCATGGTCACAGATAACTAATTACTGGAGGTAGCATTGAAGTCTCTAGGTCACAGATAACTACTTACTGGAGGCAGCATTGGAGTCTCCATGTCACAGGTAACTACTAACTGGAGGCAGCATTGAAGTCTCCAGGTCACAGATAACTACTTACTGAAGGCAGCATTGAAGTCTCCAGGTCAAAGGATAAATAAACTTACAGGTCAAACATTTTTTTGGGAAGTCTCCACGGAATTTGTAGATAACTCCTTACTGGGAGGCAGCCATTTGGATCTCCAGGGAAATATGGATAATCTTTACTGGAGGAAGCATTGGAGTCTCCAGGAATATGGATAACTACTT
This sequence comes from Macrobrachium nipponense, assembly GCF_015104395.2. NCBI lineage: Eukaryota > Metazoa > Arthropoda > Malacostraca > Decapoda > Palaemonidae > Macrobrachium > Macrobrachium nipponense. The sequence goes on along the minus strand of NC_061107.1, from coordinate 78,870,073 downwards.
ACTGGAGAAAGCATTGTAGAGTCCAGGAATATGGATAACTACTTACTAGAGGCAGCACTGGAGTCCCTAGGAATATAGATAACTACTTACTGGATGCAGCATTGGAGTCTCAGGAAATATGGATAACTACTTACTGGAGGCAGCATTGAAGTCTCCAGGAATATGGATAACTAGTTACTGTAGGCAACATTAAAGTCTCCAGGATTATGGATAACTACTTACTGGAGGCAGAATTAGAGTCTGCGGGACACAGATAACTACTACTGGAGGCAGCATTGAAGTTTCAGGAAATATGGATAACTACTTACTGGAGACAGCGTTAAAGATAACTGCTTAATGGAGGCAGCATTGGAGTATCTAGGCCACAGATAACTACTCAGTGGAGGGAGCATTTAAGTCTCCAGGTCACAGATAACTACTAAGTGGAGGGAGCATATAAGTCTTCAGGGATGTAGATCACTACTTACTGGAGGCAGCATTGAAGTCTCATGGTCACAGATAACCAATTACTGGAGGTAGCATTAAAGTCTCTAGGTCACAGATAAGTACTTACTGGAGGCAGCATTGGAGTCTCCATGTCACAGATAACTACTAACTGGAGGCAGCATTGAAGTCTCCAGGTCACAGATAACTACTTACTGGAGGCAGTATTGAAGTCTGTAGGTCACAAATAACTACTTACTGAAGGCAGCATTGAAGTCTCCAGGTCAAAGATAACTACTTACAGGATGCAACATTGAAGTCTCCAGGGATGTAGATAACTCCTTACTGGAGGCAGCATTGGAGTCTCCAGGAATATGGATAACTACTTACTGGAGGAAGCATTGGAGTCTCCAGGAATATGGATAACTACTTACTGGAGAAAGCATTGAGTAACTAGAGTACCTAGGAAGGCATATGCAGGAAATAACTCTTACTAGAGGCAGCATTGGAGTCTAGGAATGATATGACTAACTAACTTACTGGATGCAGCATTGAAGTCTCAGGAAATATGGATAACTACTTACTGGAGGCAGCATTGAAGTCTCCAGGAATATGGATAACTAGTTACTGTAGGCAACATTAAAGTCTCCAGGATTATGGATAACTACTTACTGGAGGCAGAATTAGAGTCTGCGGGACACAGATAACTACTTACTGGAGGCAGCATTGAAGTCTCAGGAAATATGGATAACTACTTACTGGAGACAGCATTAAAGTCTCCTGGAATATGGATAACTACTTACTGTAGGCAACATTGGAGTCTCCAGGAATATGGATAACTACTTACTGGAGGCAGCATTGGAGTCTCTGGGACACAGATAACTACTTAGTGGAGTCAGCATTGGAGTCTCCGGGAATATGGATAACTACTTACTGGAGGCAGCATTGGAGTCTCTGGGACACAGATAACTACTTACTGGAGGCAGCATTGGAGTCTCCCAGAATATGGATAACTACTTACAGGATGCAGCATTGGAGTCTCCAGGTCACAGATAACTACTTACTGGAGGCAGTATTGGAGTCTCCGGGACACAGATAACTACTTACTGGATGCAGCATTGGAGTCTCCAGGTCACAGATAACTACTTACTGGAGGCAGCATTGAAGTCTCCAGGTCATAGATAACTACTTACTGGAGGCAGCATTGGAGTCTCTGGGACACAGATAACTACTTACTGGAGGCAGAATAGGTAATCGGCGGAGTAATCGGGACAGCATGAGTCTCCAGGTCAAGATAACACTTACTGGAGCAGTATTGGCTCTCTGGTAGATAACTACTTAACTGAGGCAGATTGGAGTCTCCAGTAGATAACTATTACTGGAGGCAGCATTGGAGTCTCCAGGTCACAGTAACTACTTACTGGAGGCAGCATTGAAGTCTCCAGTCATAGATAAATACTACTGGCTACTGGACTGCAGCATTGGAAGTCTCCTGGGGAGAATATGGATAACTACTTACTAGGAAGGCAGCAATTGGGAAGTCTCCGGGAAGGTCATAGGATAAAACTACTTACTGGATGGCAAGCAATTTGGAAGTTCTCCACAAGGTCCACAGGATAACTTACTTACTGGAGGCCAGTATTGGAAGATCTCCTGGGAATGTAGATAACTAACTTACTGGAGGCAAGCATTGGAGTCTCCAAGGGTCATGTGGATAACTACTTACTGGGAGGCAGCATTGGAAGTCTCCAGGTCATAGAGTAACTTACTTAGTGGGATGGGCAAGCATTGTAAGGTCTCCAGGTGATATGGATAACTTACTTAGTTAGATGGCAGCATTGGAAGTGTCCAGGGGATGATAAGGAATAACTACTTAACTGGAGGCAGCATTTTTGAATCTTCCGAGTTCACCAGGATAACTACTTACTGGATGGCAGTGAGCATTGAAGTCTCCTAGGTGTCATAGGAATAAACTAACTTTACTGGAAGGCAGCATTTGGAAGGTTTCCACCCCCCCCCCCCCCCGGGCCCCTCCCTCGCAGGGATATAGATAACTGCTTAATGGAGGCAGCATTGGAGTATCTAGGCCACAGATAACTAATTACTGGAGGTAGCATTAAAGTCTCTAGGTCACAGATAACTACTTACTGGATGCAGCATTGAAGTCTCCAGGGATGTAGATAACTACTAACTGGAGGCAGTATTGAAGTCTCCAGGTCACAGATAACTAATTACTGGAGGTAGCATTAAAGTCTCTAGGTCACAGATAACTACTTACTGGATGCAGCATTGAAGTCTCCATGTCACAGATAACTAATAACTGGAGGTAGCATTGAAGTCTCTAGGTCACAGATAACTACTTACTGGATGCAGCATTGAAGTCTCCATGTCACAGATAACTACTTACTGGAGGTAGCATTGAAGTCTCTAGGTCACAGATAACTACTTACTGGATGCAGCATTGAAGTCTCCATGTCACAGATAACTAATAACTGGAGGTAGCATTGAAGTCTCTAGGTCACAGGTAACTACTTACTAGATGCAGCATTGAAGTCTCCATGTCACAGATAACTACTAACTGGAGGCAGTATTTAAGTCTCTAGGCCACAGATAACTACTTACTGAAGGTAGCATTGAAGTCTCCAGGTCACAGATAACTATTTAGTGGAGGGAGCATTTAAGTCTCCAGGTCAAAGATAACTACTTACTGGACGCAGCATTGAAGTCTCTAGGTCACAGATAACTACTTACTGGAGGCAGCATTGAAGTCTCCAGGTCACAGATAACTACTTACTCGAGGCAGCATTTAATTCTCCAGGTCACAGATAACTAACTTACTGAATGCAGCATTGGAGTCTCCAGAGATATAGATAACTACTTACTGGAGGCAGCATTGGAGTCCCAAGAGATATAGATAACTGCTTACTGGAGGCAGCATTGGAGTCTCTAGGTCACAGATAACTACTTAGTTGAGGGGGCCTTTAAATCTCCAGGTCACAGATAACTACCTACTGGAGGCCGCATTGGAGTCTCCAGGTCACAAATAACTACTTACTGGAGACAGCATTGAAGTCTCCAGGTCAAGAGATAACTACTTAGTGGAGGGAGGATTTAAGTCTCCAGGTCACAGATAATTACTTACTGGAGGCAGCATTGGAGTCTCTAGGTCACAGATAACTACTTACTGGAGGCAGCATTGAAGTCTCCAGGTCACAGATAGCTACTTACTGGAGGCAGCATTGAAGTCTCCAGGTCACCGATAACTACTTACTGGAGCCAGCATTGAAGTCTCTAGGTCACAGAAAACTACTTACTAGAGGCAGCATTGGAGTCTTCAGGGATTTAGATCACTACCTACTGGAGGCAGCATTGAAGTCTCCAAGGATGTAGATCACTACTAACTGGAGGCAGTATTGAAGTCTCAAGGTCACAGATAACTACTTACTGGATGGAGCATTTATGAAACCAGCTGATTTTAATAAAGAAACATCATAATTATATAATTACAAAAAGCTTGGGGGGAGAAATTTTGCCATTTAAGTTATATGTAAAGAAATAAAATCAAAACTTGATGAATACTGAAAGCAAAAGCAATTCAATCCAGCTCTTATTTCCATGTATCTACCCATTTAAGGTGCATCTGGTTGCAAGGTCAAATTGCTAATTATATACATATAAATAATCAGTATTAAAAGTGAAATACCTAACAAAACACTTAATTACATTACAAAGGGTAATTCCATTTTCAAGTGGGTCTTTAACAACCGATGAATTCTCGAACTACCACCATAGTTGTCATGAAGTCATGTGAACCTAACTGTTCTGTGAATGATCATCGTGGAGATTACTTTCATAAAAATGAAAATACAATTGATGATTTCTTCTTGATGTTTTGTTAGGTCACATGTTGAGGGAAATTTTAAATATTGAACGAGATATTTGAAATAGTTAATTTGACTTCAATAACTTTTTTCACACCCTCGCTAATATTGCTGTGTCGCCCTCCATGAAGACACAGCGATATCGGTGAGGGTGTGAAATTGACACTAAATAATGATCTACCATGGACAAAAGTATGATCCAGCAAATGCCTGCAGCAACCACACCTGAATGGAACAAAGGTTGACGATTATGGTTAGTAAGGACTGAATATGATTTTCACCATTGCTATTTTTATTACTCTGTTACTATACGATTTTTCTAATTATTTAACAACTTAATTCACTGGTAATGTAAACTATTATTCTTATATCTTTAATGTCATTAACACAGTGTCTACAGTAGTGATTAGAAAATATGAGCATTGGGATCCAATATCTCGACCATTCACATCCGTCGTTACAAGACAAACAGGCTTCATTGCTGTGTTACCAGACCATTTTCGTGAAACATAAGGGAATGGGGTAAAAGAACACTTTAAGGCAACATACGCTCACAATGGTCCAGTTAGAAAGCTAATAAAGAGGAATGAAGTGATCTTCGGACACCTTATAAACTTTCTGAAAAACATATCAATGTTATTATAGGTATGAAACGAATGAAAGTTAAACTTGCCGTGCAACTGCTGTCCAAAAGTACTTATAAATATTTTGATCACTTCGACAACCAAGGATATTTGAAGAGAGGGGCTGGAAAATTACAAGCCATTTCATTCGGCTTGTTGATAGATAGTTTGATTCGTTTTATTCTCGACTGCCAACAGATATTAAATCATCAAGAAATGCTTACGTGACTAAACCTGTAAATGCAAGACAAAATCTTTCAAGACATGAATAGAACCGCTAGAGAAATGAAAGTGATGAAAAATACTATGCTCCATCCTCTGTCTAACTTGCTGAAAATGGCAAAAATAAAAACTTGGCATGACGTATACTCTAAATTACAGACTAAATCAGGATGGGTTGGGGCACTATTTTGGTTGCAAAAGTCAAATGGGAGCGTACGATCAGCACCCATCACCAGTGGCATTTAAACATCGTCTTAGAGCCCACCTTTTGGAAAAGACAGCACACTTGTGAGCTCAAAGAGCAACGTTTAAAACTGCATCAATGAAAATGTAACATCCGCCTCATTTTCCTACGTCCCTGACAAGCAAGACGCATCATTCGAAGTTTATCAGCAATTTTGTTTAGCTAACCAGAATTTAATAAGGATGATCAAAGTGACGACTTCAAAGACCAGGAAGATGAAGAACAAACATGGGAAGTTGCCATAGACGAAGAACAGGGTTTGCGATATGTTGGCGGGTTCATTGCTCGCAAATTTCCACAACTGGAACATTCATGAGCAAAAGTAACAAAGAAAGATGACACAAAGATTGGTGTCATAAGCTGAGGGTAAACTAATGAAACCTAGTGTTTCTTGATGATTTGAAATGTATAGATAAGATGTTTGATTCTCACCATGCATGGGGGGAAAATGTTTTAACAGCCTTAAAAGGAGCGATAATTAAATTAGCTGATATAATTAGCAGTCACATCCAAATAACTTTAGAAGTCGAAATATTTTGTTCCATGCCATACAGTTTTTAGAATTCGAGATTTGAACTGACACATTAGTAGTTCCAGAAAAGTGGTGACCAGATTGAAAAAGTTAGCTATATATGTGCAAAAAATGATTTTTTGGAGATTGTTAAATGTGTATAATTTAGAAATATATTTATATTATTGTATAGAATGTCCTTTAGAACTCGCTCATGACTATTTAGTATATTAGAATATAGTTTTTATTCTGACTATTATTTTCCTTCGGATACAGATAATAGTATTAAATAACGGGAAAAAAGAAAGCAGGGGTAAGCTTTCTATAAATAATATCAATGTCATTTGGCGAAAATGTTCTAATGATGTCTCTTATGATTATTCTTAACATGGTAGAATGAAGAACCTTCATCTGACTATTAATTTAATTATCTAATAGCTTAAGATTATTTAGAAAAAAAAAAAAAAGAAAGTAAAGGCAGGATTGCTATAGGTTAAGGGGCCTGACTGTGGTTATTGTGACGTCACGCACCTAGCCGTTTAATCCTTTACCCCAGTTTAAGCTGTGCGTGACAAGACCTAGACCTTGGTTCAACTAGACCGTCTCACTCGGCGCACTGGACACTGGCTCAATTTTAGACTTTTTCTGTCTCTTTTTTTCTGTATTGCATTAAATTGTTTTCATATCTTATCATTACTTTAAATTTAGTGAAAAAAATCCATTTTTATGTGAATTGTTGTTGCTTTTACATACATACAGTAATATTTTAACTCTCCTCTCCTTCTCTCCTCAACATATCAACGCTCTCTCATTCACTCTCAAGTCAGCTAAATGTTATATTGAAAGATAAACTTTATATTAAATGCTTTATACTTCTATGTATTTTGTCGAATATTATCATTAAACTATATACTATTGTAAATGAAAAAAAATAATACAGTTTAACTTGTAAGACCCAATAGGCCGTCGAATACAAGTATAAACTAGATAATCGGTCAGTTCGAAGTACGAGCATTTGTTCGACAAACGATACGAAAGTTTCTCGAAAATTTGGTTAAATTTTCTCGAAAATTTTGTTCGAAAAACGGAAAGTTCGACATATGAAACGTTCGACAAACGAGGTACCACTTACATGTAGTTATGTTTGTGGAAAGAATTTGCACAAATTTCTATTTGTTTATGGCAACTGTCTCTTAAAAGTACATTCTGATGATAACCGCTCAATTGTGCATAAAATTTGTTATTCTAATGATAATCACAAGAATTTTGATAAAACACACACATCCCCATAGCCAGACATGGTAAATTTAACATAGTATGAGACAATGGAAGCCAGAAACATGTTATGATGGAAGTTTGTAAGGATAGTAAAGAATTGAGTGGCTGATTCTTGCAGGCAGGCAGCTGATACTCTACAGAAATCATGTAATAGACAACAGGTATCAAGAAACTCTGAGTTAAAATGCATTAAGAGCCTTGTGGACAAGTGTTTTCTGTACAAGTGAGATGATGATTTTTTAGTTGTTTGGTTGAATGGTCTATAGAGCATGAGTAAATTAAAATATTTATAATAATGGTAAAACTGTACAGCCAGTTTAATGATTGATTAAAAAGTCTGAGGTAATCTGGCTACATAAAGTCAAAGCACAGGAGACTTTGAGAGGTGAAATTTCACAGATGTCCTTTGCAACAGGTGGTGGTGATGAGAATGATGATGAGAATGGAAGAGAATGTGTAGATAAAGTGTAAAATCTGTGAGGCTAATAAAAGAGAAGGACTTTCAAAAGTGATGAGGTGACATGGTGACATAAGAGCAACAATGAACGACTTTAATAGTACTTTGGGGAGAGCAAGAGAGTATGCATGAAAGACGTGAATGGCACAGTATGGGGAAGGAATGCTGATGGGTCTTTTATATTAGAGTACGTATTAAGTTTCAGTTAGATTCTGAAAGATTTGATGCGGGATTTACCTTTGATTTAGAAACTTTCTGACGTGTGCAAAATCTTTAAAAAACAATTTGTTTTGAACACTTATCTTCATGGAATGCTTGAACTCTCACCATATCATCCGTGATGTGTTTTTCATAGTGTCTGCATGCCCAGTAATTCTTTTCATTGAAGACAGCATGAATGCATGTGTACGAATGATTGACAGAAGGTATCAGTGGTATTACTTCACCTGTCGTTGGTTCCACAAAAGTAGGTTTGTCAATCTCACGATCAGGAGGTAAGACCAAAACCCAAAAATGAAGAGATGAAGAGAGGTCCACTGAAGTGTCTGGTTCTGTCTGCAACAAAAATTGAAAGCAATGAAATAAAGACTTCTCTGCAGGCAGAAAATAGCTTTATCAATTACCACGAATCACTCATGATTCCTAATAATCATTAATTCATATGCTTTTGTCAGACTTTCTGAAGATGATAAATACATACAGGTACAAGGTGATTAGTATAATTTGGAAAATTAAAATTCTTGGTTAAGCCCAAAATCTTAATAGCATATTTATGAAGAGTACTAAGAAAATGAGAAAATGTGCTACTTTGATTAGAAAATAGGTTAAAGCAAATGACTGCTTGCAGTCACCAAGAAATATGGTAATGCTTTATAAGCCAATGTTATTTTCATCTTTTCACATACGTACATCTCACTTAGTATACATTAATTGATTCATTACTCAATAACATATACTATTACTGTATCTTTATTAGTGTTAAATCATCATTGTTAAATGAATTAACATCTATAAATATTGCTAACACAGCAAATTATATTTTAGTAGTAGGTTATTTTTCCTTATTGTCTGATATCTGCTGTTTAGTGAAAATGCAGTTTTAAGTTAGTAATACAGTATTCTTAGCATTTTTCATGTTTTGTAAAAGTTGAATAAGCATTTAATCAGTCAGTTAATTATTGTATGGAAAAAGAAGCATTAGAATACTACAATACTATATTAAAGTAAAAAATGTAGTACAGTGCTACTATACCTCATTCTGGTCCTTTTTTTTCTTTTTCTTCATTTTAGCCATTTCTTCTTCCTCAAATGCTTTCCTCCTCCTAGCCCTCTCCTCCATGATAAGAACATATCTACTTCTCATGTCTGGTGGCGGTCTTACTGTGTATTTGGATGGAGAAGTGTCCTCTAAAGCAGCCTTCTCCTGTTAGTATTTTGCAAAAGAGAAAAAAGTTTACCCCTTCTGTCATACAGAACACTTCAAAGAGTACTTTCTTGAGAACTCTTGCCTTGTTTTGCATTACTACAGTAGTTGGGAATCAAACTTGTTTCACTTAAGAATAAACATTGTTGCCTAGTACAGAAATGGCATCAACTGAAGCTGACATTCACTTGCTTCACTTAAGAATAAATATCGTTGTCTGGTACATAAATGGCATCAATTGAAGCTGACATTACACTCAGTATTAGCATAGACTAGCATACTAGATAACATCTGAATTGGATATCTACATCTAATGTACTTTGATCATTCTTACCTTTTCTTCGGTATCAAGATAAGGACAAGCTTTTGTTGAAGTATCCGCAGAAACAAGTGAATCTAAAGCATGTCCCTGGACAACAAAGGCTTGGTAACCAGCTCCCAACAATATTGAGGCTAGTACTATGGCACACTCAGCTCCTTCACCCGTTTGTTTTTCCATCACCATTGCTGGCTGACGTAACTTACTAGGCTGTGTGTATTGGAAAACAATTAATGGTAGTAATTATTTTACTGTATTACTATCAGTATAATGATATAATTCTACATAACATATGCTTTGGCTCAAAATATCTCATGATCAATGCCTCATGATATACGAAAAATAATTGAAATATTTAGAACTGTTTCACTTCTTATATCTTCCCCTTCAATTAATTTTTCTCTCTTGCATGATTTGAAAAACAATTTAATTTTTTTAAACAATATTTATTATTTGGATACTTACCTATTTGTTAGCTTACATCTTCATGTCGTTGGTGTAATTGGCATTCAAAGAAAAAAAAAAAAACACTTGGCTGACCAGAATGGACACTCTAGTTCAAACGTTCCACCAGGTCATTGTACAATGTTTCCATTTTAGGTAGTATTCTTCCTAACAATCCACTGTGGTGTGCAGAGGTTGTGGCGGGTTTATATTTTAACACTGTAAATATCCTAACCATAAATTTTATTATAAAAAATTTTCATTTATGATGAATCTTTCTTGCTGTTAAAATTACCTGATTCCCACTCTGTGAAAAAGATGGTAGGTTAGTGCAGCTAAAAGAACACCTGCTCAGCCTGGCAAACTTTCGCCCAGCTACTACCTAAGTCAGTGCTGGGTGGCTCCACAGAAAAGGGAGCGAGCTTAACAAACCAGTTGCATTTGGATACATCTAAGACTGGTCCCCATCACCGTGAAGCTTTGGGAACCAGAAAAAGACAATTAAAAGTGCCTTGGTCCTTGCTGTTTACTTTACTATCTACTATTGCTTACTTTAATACTGGAGAGGATACTTCTTCCCTAAGCACTTAAAATTTCTTTGGATAGTGACGATATGAAGGATAAGGAGTTAGAGACTGAGGTCGGGCTTAAGACAGACAAACGCACCACTTCTCTTGAGGAGAAATGTGAAAATGGGTGCACACCAAGGGAGAAGCTACTGTCATTACTCAAACCAAACTGGATCGATTGCCCATCCGAAGTAAAATAAACGTGGGGGATGGAGGCACAGGTGCAGAAGCTGGAGGGGAAGGAAAAGGCTTAGGCTATGACTTTCTCTAAGCAACTGCCTTCTCATTTTACTCGCTTCTCTTTTCTTCCAGTAATTAGTAATGATTTCATCACCCCATTTGAAAACTCAAAACCTTCCTCACACCTTTGATTGAAGTCACATTTCCTACCCTAGCCTACAACTGACACAATATGATGCACTTCTGAAGAACCTAACACATCCGAACTATAACCATGAAAAGTTTATTACAATACCTTGAAAATCAGTAAAAAGAAAATATTCCTAGACACATGGTTGAATTGATCTAGATGGCGATGTCACAACTAGAACTGATTCAACAATTAAAGAGATCAACGGAAAGTAATTCTCAGGTCACCTCCTGAGATCTTTCGTTCTCGTGGATGCTCTTTTGGTTTCTTTTTGTCTATTTTTCCTTCCACATTCTGAATACCGCCTGAAGTGAAGATCAAACAAGAAGAAAGCAAATTAAAAAAAAAAAAACTCTCCTATTCTGTAGGAGTAACGATATTGTTGAGAAAACACGAAAAGACAATTATACAATACAAGAAACAACTTATTTAGAGAACGTACAAGGGCCCGCCAGAGAGGGAATCATCCCTGTGGTGGGCCGTAACTACATAAAGGCAAACAAATGAAACAAGTGAAACAAGTGAGTGGGTCTTGTTATGGCTTCTGTAGCTAGTTTGCTTGTATTCTTCCTTCGTTTGGTGCTTTACATTTTGGTTTGAAGTGCATTAAATATTTTTTGTTACCCCACACAATGTAGACACAGTTTGTCTTCTTCAATACTTTTCGCATCGTTAATTGGTAGGCAATTTGCTCTAGATAAGTATAACGCAAATGCTGCTGGACTGTTGCCATATGAGGATCAGTTAATGCAAGATTAGATCGCTGGGCAACGTTGCTTCATTCAAGAGGAAGCTAAATACTCTACTTAATTGTTCAACGTCTGCTATATACTACTGATGTTAATATTAGTGAAACTTTTAAACTCTAATGCGGCGTAGCGTCCTGGGCTTGTTCGGACCTTGGATGATTCGGACCATGGCTGATTCGGACCTTAATCTTGGGTGATTCGGACCATTTGCTAGGCTGATTCGGACCCATAGTAATGATTTTATATTATAGCAATGGGTATTTAATTCTAAATAAGCATTCCGCATCGTTCGTCCCCGCGAGTACGAAAGCCACCAGGAATTGGGGCGTCAAATGTATTTCGCCGTGTTTAGTACGAGCCCCTGGGGGTTAATTACAGTCGTCCGAATAAATATTACTTAAAATTCTTGTTCAGGAAGTAAAATGGAATAGAAAAATCGGCCAATCATATGAAGGTCCGAATAAGCCTGGATAAAGGTCCGAATGAGCCAGTATACATGGTCCGAATCAGCCAAGGTCCGAATGTTCCCCTGGGAAGCCCCGCAGAGAGAGTCCATAGGGGGTGGAGTAGGGCCTTTGACTGTCCTAAACTATTGGGTGAGCCCTTTTCTGATTTTTAGCCAAGCGCCATACATGCGATTATCGTTCAGGAAAAAATATGTATTGTTCATTGGTTTGGTATATGTTAACGAGAATTGAAAGTCTGCACCTACCATGGGAGAACTTTTTGAAGGAGGCGAGTATGTGATAAGATCAGCCAGGACTTCTGCTGCGCTGGTGACGTTGAGCAGCTGTGCATATGGTAACAAAGAAGGGACAACAAAACTGATGATGCTCTTCTGTTTGAATAAAGTAGAAAAACAAATATTTTGAAACAATGGCCTATAAAACGATTAGTTAGGCTACTAGACATTCAGTGTTTCAAACTGTAAACAATTAAATGTTGAGGTTAATAGACACAGTGGTCATCTTGAAAAATGACTTCCACATTAGAATTCTATGCAGGGATTTTAATACACCTGACATCAAGAATGTCTAAAGTATATTATGAGGCAGGAACCATGTTAAAAAGAAAGTCCAGCCAGCATTACCTAATGGCAAAACTTAAGAAATTAAAAAATGAAACAATAGACCACCTTCTTAGAATATCAAGTGACTGTGACGTTTTCAGATCCAACAACAGGCGAATTTACGTTATGATTTTCATCGTAAAAACTCTGTTTCGAGGTCGTAGCAACCACGAGAACCGACTTACCTTACAGTGATTCTCATTTCCGGGTGTCAGAAGTAACAACGGTCCTCTTGGATATAAGGAATTGTATCGTCGTCTAAAACTAGCAATGTGATTCAATATAACTTGTTCCGCTTTATTATGTTCTGGGACCCTTGACATTTTATCTGACATTTTCCTTTCTTATGGAGAATATTTGGCTGTGAAAATTCAGACGAGTGTTCCCAGCATCGTTTGCGGCATAGGTTTCCAGCCTCATAGTCCAGCGTTGCCATGGAAACTGGGACGCCATTCATCGCTTGTATTGAATTGCAAGTTTTACAAGACGGGCATTTGCTTCGTCTCATTTAATGCAGATTTATTTATTAAATTACCTCAAAATTAATGTTCAAATTGTAATTGACGAACTGAAAAAAGTATTCACCTTTGATAATTAGTTATAAGTACGGGGGTTGTATCTAAATAATACGAATGCTATAGGTAATCTTAAAATAGGTTTAAATTTGGTTATAAGTAATGACAATTACTGCATTAAAAATTAATGTGAACTATATAAGGTTTTAGGATAACAATTTAAAAAGAGGGTTACAGTGTAAGAAGAAACTTTTGTTGTGTTGTAACTTCAACGACATCATTAACAATGTGTTAATTTTGCATCCTGTTAATGCCAAACTGCAAGATTCACTTGAACTTACGAACAACGGCAGATTTGGTTCGGCTTTCTTTAATGCTCATTCGTGTTTATTAATTTATCAAATTTCGTATAAGTTGCCTCTTTGGAGCCCTGTTTGATTAGTCTGGTGACTACTCATAGGGCTTTTTACAAAGCAATACAGAAAGAACGACACTTGATAAGTTTTAAGATATTAGGACAACTGATAATGTAATTTATATAGATATCTTATTATTTAGCATTTTGAAAACTTTGCATGGAAACTCTGGAAATAGAGCACTGTAGAGAAGAGTGATATGTCATGAGTAAATGAAGAGGGGGAGAAAATTTTGTAACAAATAAACTTACGAGGTAACAGTAAAGACAATAGTGTTAACGATTTAGAGTCTAGACTGAACACAGTAAGAGCTAAATTACCTGAAAATAGAGAACGACGAGGAAAGTAACAAGAAACAATGTTCAGAAATGAATAAAAAATCTGGAAGATTTTATTTTGCTTTATTGCTCAGAATCGGCCATCTTGTCTCGTTTGTAGTCACACGATTTCGAAGAAGTTAAAGTCGAATCAGTGGCTAATATGTTTATTTTCAGATATCTGTATAGGGAAGAAATTGAGAATTGGAAAGAGTTTATCAAAAATCACATGGGACCATAGGAAAAATAGATATGAATAAATACAATCAGGAGAGAAAAAAGTGAGGAGCTGTTACATAGGGAAATACATACTACTTAGTACTCTGCTACTGCTAGTATCTGCCTGGCGCATGTACGTATTAACTTTTAGGCTTAGGGTTAGTACTAGATCTGCACCAACTCGTGTCTTCGTGGTTATACGGTCGTAGGTAAATTCCAATAAAAATGGTTAAATAAAGGATCAGTAATAGATATAAGGATGAGAATCCCAAGGAAGACATTACTTTTAGTTCGGAAGAAGAAACTTAGCCGGACGATTGTGCCATCTGTGAGAAGCAGGTAACAAAGAATCAGTATGGTATCGCTTGTGATTATTGCGACAGCTGGTTTCACAACGGCTGCGTAAAAGTAAGTAAGGAAGAATATAAATTAGTACAGAAAAATAAAAGCCTCAACTGGTTTTGTGGAAGATGCAATGGAGCTCCTAAGAATATGAAATCTGAGTACAGGAAGATGAAGACATTGAGTGATACTTTCGTGCTCAGGATGAGTGCCCTAGAAGAGGTTAGGCAATAATGAAACTGTAAGGAAGTGAAAAGATGCTTAAATACTGAACAGAGAGTAAGAAGTGAGGATTTTAACCCAGTGATTAGAGAGGAGGTGAAGGAATTATGGGAGAAAGAAAAAAGCAAAAATAGGTAATCTTATTTGCAACATTAAGGAATGCTAAGAAGGAAATAATGAAACTAGATATAGGCTACTTTGTTTTTTTCTATCTATCCACCAGCGTGTAGTGTTTGCGTATGGTAACACTGCGTCCCGGGCAACTAAACTGTAATCGACCCACATTCAACAATAATAACCTTATTTTGAATATTAACGGTGTAATTCGCATGCTGTAAATTATTAAAACACTTTTCAGTTGCAAATGTACACCAGATATTCTTGTATTTACCTAAAACTTACACATAGCATAACTATTTAAAGCCCGGGACGCAGTTTTACCATGCGAAAACACCACAGATGGATGGACAGATGGGAAAAAACAGAGTATAGGCTTAGAAATGACAGAAACCTGTAGCAAGCTGTTCAACGAGGAACTGGGCCAAGACCTATTTTAGTCAAGATGAAAAGTGAAGGGAAAAATGGGCAGTACCTATAATAGGAAAAGCCAAGATTCTTAAGGGGAAGCAAGAGGTAGGATACAAAAGAATATTCATAGCACCAGACCTAACCTACAGAGAAAGAGAACAGGATAAGATATTGAGACAGGAACTCAAAGACAAGAAAGAAAGGGGGGAACAGGGATGGTACATTAGAAAGGGTAAACTGATCAGAAAAGGGATTTTGACGTAAGGAAAAATCTATTTCTGGGCGATTGGCTCGTGTCGCCAGCGAAATATCCTTTAATCTATTATTTCTAGGGTAAATGTACTAACACATACCAGAGAATAAATAAATAAAGAAAAAGGTCAGTACAACTGACTCGCTCACCCTCCAAGAGGGTGTCGGTATGAACACTATGGCGAGTGAGACCACTACCACGAGCCGAATACCAATAGAAATCTCCCACTACAAAATCCCCACAAGAGGAGAGCCGACCCACAGAGTGGGCAGCAACTACTACTACTCCATCCCATGCTGCCGACCGCTGCGCCTCTGGTGGCCATCCTGAAGTTAGCAGACAATCTTGAGCGATGGGATGGGTAGGGTGGGATTTCGCTGGCGACACGAGCCAATCGCCCAGAAATAGATTTTTCCTTACGTCAAAATCCCTTTTCTGGGCTCAGCTCGTGTCGCTGCGCGAAATCGTACCAGAGAAATAGCACAAGATTGTAAATAAACATTTAACAAAACAAAAAAGAGGTCTCAAATAAAAGATAAAATAAAATAAAAGAATATAATTGTTAATAAAGATACATATACACAATGATACAAAAATAGAAATATTGCTTAAATTAAACTTAATGCTAATAATATTTCTTAACTTAAGGCAATTTACATATATACAGGGCTTACATGGCATATATGTTCCGAAATAGTATCTGTGTATTGACATGTATCAATAACTCTAGAGCAATTAAGACAATAAGTTGAGCAGAACAAACTTCAATAACAATAATATATAAAGGAATGTATATAACTTAATATACAAAACCCGTAACCATTACAATTAAGATGTATCCCCTAGCATAAAAATAAGGGGATCACATCTAAGAGATCAAAATATACAATCGATTGTGAGTGTCCCTAGCAAAAAAAAATAAGGGACACCACCATATCATCATAAAAGCAGCTAAGACACAAGGTAGCCGTAGATGAACAAGGCAGGGTGAGACAGGTAGAAAGGAGGACTGGATCTTCTACTAAAGATTAGGCCGAGTCGGGGGAAACTATGTTACCCGCCGCCACTGCTGAAAATTTCAGAGCTTCCAAGGACTTTAAGTAATGACGTTTAAATACTGTCGGCGATTTCCATCCAGTATATTTTTTCAACTCATCGAAGTTCATATGTTG
This sequence comes from Macrobrachium nipponense, assembly GCF_015104395.2. NCBI lineage: Eukaryota > Metazoa > Arthropoda > Malacostraca > Decapoda > Palaemonidae > Macrobrachium > Macrobrachium nipponense. The sequence continues at coordinate 78,853,507 of NC_061107.1, read as the reverse complement.
GAAATAGTTAATTGAGGTGGCTACTGCCCTGACATCATGTGCTTTTGGAAAAGAGTCAGGATTGGCTTGTTTAATAAAGTACAGGATCTGCTGCCTGATGCCTTTAATAGATAAAGTACCACCTTTTTCTCTTTTAAAGAGAGGACCCGATGAGGATGAGGAGGTCCTAGACAGAAAGGCTCGTAAGGTCGATACTGGGCAAAGAGATATATCTTGTGGAAGGGGTACTACCTTCCATGGTTCCCACCTCATCAAAGGATCTTCATTCTTTGCTATAAAACTACGTTCCGGAGAAAGTAGCACTTCCCCTGTGGGAAGAAATTGAATATGATCCGGGTCTCTGGATAAAGCCGACAGTTCTGAAATTCTAGCTCCTGAGGCCAAGCTTAATAAAAATAGAGTTTTTCTTAAGAGCATTATAAATGAGCATGTGTCATTATCAGTTTCTGAAGCCAGCTTTAGAACATCATTTAAGAACCATGATACTGACGTTGGCCTTACAGAAGGTCGAAGTCTAGCACAAGCCTTGGGAATAGACGTGAAGTAGGAGTCTGTCAAGTCTATGTTGAAACCAAATTGGAAAATCTTTTTCAAGGCTGATTTGTTTGTCGTAATGGTGCTAGCTGCTAAGCCTTTTTCAAATAAAGATCTGAAAAAGGATATAGCTGAATTGATTGTCATGATTCTAATATCTGGTTCTCTCAGGAAGGTTGCTAACTTTTTGACAGCAGCATCATACTGTCTCAAAGTTGAATCTCTTTTATCGGATTCCAAGAAGAGAATGTTTTGAGGGTCAATATTCGCATCTCTTTTCGCTGCAAACTTCATGAAATCCATAAAGTTTAGGGGTTTTTAGAATCCCTGAGGAAGCGAACACAGTCTTCGTTTGTACTGACTGGGAGAGCCTGGGACTGGGAATCCGAAGAGGGCGAAGCCCCAGTTCCAGAATTAGAGGGTACCAATTGCTCTTCGGCCAGTCTGGGGCTACTAGAGCCACTTGACCCTTGAATGTCCTGAGTTTGTTCAGTACCTTCATGAGAAGATTCACTGGAGGAAAGACATAAATCTTCTCCCAGTTGTTCCAGTCTAGGGCCAGGGCGTCCGTGGCATAGGCCAGAGGGTCCAGGTTGGGGGCCACATAACATGGGAGTTTGTGGTTCGCTTGGGATGCGAAGAGATCCACTTGTAGGCCTGGAACTCTCTGAAGAATCCATTGGAACGAACTGTTGTCCAGTGACCATTCCGACTCTAGAGGTACTGATCGGGATAGAGCATCTGCTATGACGTTTCTCACTCCAGCTATATGGGTGGAGGAGAGGTGCCAACTGAACTTGTCCGCCAGGGAGAAGATGGCTACCATGACATGATTTAGATGACGTGATTTGGAGCCTCCCCTGTTTATACAATGTACTACCACTGCGCTGTCCAAGACTAGCTTTATGAGTACTTTGGCGGACGTAACCTTTTTAGAGTCAAGAACACTGCCATTGCTTCCAGTACGTTTATATGGAACTGACGGAACTGAGGTGACCAAGTTCCCTGAACTTTCTTGAACTGGGAATATCCTCCCCAACCGCTTATGAAGCGTCCGTGTGGATGTAATCCCCCGGAGGAGGAAACTGAAGGGGCACTGATATCGTAAGTTCTTGACTTTCGCCCACGGTCGAAGTCGATTCCGTAGAATCTGAGGGACTGAGGATAACTTGTCCCTGGACCTGACATTTGCTCGTGAGCGCCAGATTCTGGTTAGGTCTTTCAGTTTGGCTTTCATCAAGATGTTTGTCACTGATGCAAACTGGAGTGAACCCAGGATCCTTTCCTGAGTTCTTCTTGACGCAAGTTTGTGACTCAGAAATTGCTTTACTGACTTCGCTATTTCCTTCCTCTTGGCTGATGGAATCGACAGAGTATGGGAGGATAGATTCCATTGGATGCCCAGCCACTGAAAGTTTGACTCTGGAGTGAGTCTGACTTGGTCCTGTTTATCTTGAAGCCTAGATATTCCAGGAACTGAATCACTTTCAGTGTTGCTACGTGGCATTCCTCGACTGTTGGAGCCCAGATCAACCAATCGTCGAGATACGCTACTACCATAACCCCTTGCGATCTTAGTTGTTGAACTACTACTTCCGCCAACTTCGTGAACACCCTGGGTGCTACGTTGAGCCCGAAAGGAACTACCTTGAAGGAGAATGTCTGGTCTCCTATTTGAAGCCCAGATACGGACGGAAGGGTCTTGCAATAGGGATATGATAGTAAGCGTCTGTAAGATCGATAGAGGTGGTGACGGACCCCACGGGGAAGTAAGGTCCGTACCTGCGAGATCGTGAGCATCTTGAACTTGTCGCAGGCGAATGGCTAAGTTTAAGCGGGACAAGTCTAAGATTACCCTTCTTTTTGGTGAGCCTTTCTTTGGCACGCTGAATAAGCGTCCTTGAAATTTTAACCTGTTGACTCTCGCTATAGCTCCTTTCTGAAGGAGGTCCTCCGCATACTCCGTCAATTCTTTGGATGGAAGTTGGCGGAAAGGTCTGGATGGGGGCGGGTCCGCTATCCAGCTCCAACCCAGACCTTTTGACACAATGCTCTGCGCCCACTTGCTGAAGTTCCACCGGTGGCGGAAGTGAAACAGCCTCCCTCCTACCTGAACATCCTCACTGGCTTTGATAGCCTCCTCGGCCTCCCCCCTGAAATGCTTCCCTCTATTGAAGGGCCCTCCCGATCCTCTCCCACGAAAGGATCGTTTACCTCTGCCCCCCTTACCCGAGCGGTCATACTTCTGGGAAGCCTGACCCTCGAAGACTTGATTGTAGGCTGGAGAGAGGGCGTAAGAGGTGGAGGGTTGAGGCTGGGGGGGGAGGAAATAACATAGATTGGCTGCGACTGAGCCTTGGAGGTAGAAGGTTGAGCTGCTTGCACCAACGGAACAGCTGGAACCTGCTGTGTAAAGCGTGGCTGCTTCTTCTGGTAGGGCTGGAAACGTCTGGGTTTCCTTTGAGCCTTACCCTTGATCACTTGATCTTGGCGTCTCTTGGCCGTAGACCCCAACGATCTTTAAAGGCTTTGGTTTAAATCTCGTAGCCTCTGCCTGGACCTCCTTCACCATCGCCTCTGGGAAGAGGTCTGCTCCCCAGATGCTCGATGTGAGCAACTTATTCGGCTCATGCCGAATTGTTGCTTCTTGTAGGACATGTTTCCTACAATTCGTCCTAGCCGTGGCGAACTCAAACATATCAGACTGTACCGTTTGAGTCAGAGACTTGGTGAGAAGCTTAAAGAGTGGCTCCGAACCATAGGAAATGGTAGCCACCTCGGTCATGGCCATGGTATTAATAGACCTGGCTAACCGCGATTTGGAATCGAATTCCGCCTGAATAAGGCTATCCGGAAGCCTAGGTAGCTTCTCACCAAACTGCTCCATAGCACAGTCTGGTTTGAGTTTGCCCGCTGAAAAGGTGTTGGGCAAATCTTCCCACAACTCACCGGCTGAGGGGAGTAAAGGAGACGTAGGGTCCCCCGCTCCTTCAGCTGAGGCATCGAATCCCCCTTCTGGGCTGCTGGAATGGTGGTTGTAGCGATCTTTGTCAAGAAAGGGAGCGGGGTACTCTCTTCCATTGTAAAGATCGTAAACGGACTCTTAAACGATTGAATCTTTGTATTGGAACAATCCATGTCCTCTAGACACCTGAGCCATTCTCTCTGAGCCTGGTCTCGTGAATAGAGGACTGTCTCTTTCGGTACCTTATCGTCCCGAGTCATAGCCGAGGCGGTGAGCCTGGCATAGCCGATGAAGGGAGGCTGAAGGTCTTCCGGGTAGAACTCGAAGTCTTCAATCCTCCGAGTTCCACATTCCGGGATAGAGATAAGCCCGTCTTGGAAGGGGGCGTATGATGCTACTCTCCAAGGATTGTTCATTGAGAACGGAGGTAGAGAGTCATACGGGGGTAATTGGCCTCCCCCTGTGCTGAAAGTTGGGGAAGAAGCTAGTGGAGCTTGGCTCAGTCCGGCTATAATGTTGTCCTGAGAGTTGATCCTATCAGACAACCGGGAGATCATTTGTTCCATACTGGATTTCAGAGAACCAACCAGATCGCCACTTGTTGCAACAGACCAGCGTTGGAATCCAAAGCCGGAGCTGCTGCGGAGGTGGGGAAGGGTGGCTCTGAACCGGAACCAAGGGCAGTGGAACTGTCGACTCCGCTGGAGTGTGTGATCTCTCCCTGGAGGATCTACTCTTAGAGGATTTAGAGCCGGACCCAGAAGCTTTAGACCTCTCTGCTCCGGGATTTCTAGCCGGAGACTTACGAGAAGAGGATGACGCCGACGCCGTCTTTTTAGACGACGACGACGTCTTGGTCAAGGTTTTAACAGCTTGACCTTTGACCTTGGGTCTAACGGAAGCGTCAGGAGAAGTATATAATTCAGCACCTGTAAAGCCTTGGAAGGATGGAGAGGTTGCAGGGGTAGAAGATCCAGTGGCACCCAAGGGTATCCCTTGGGCGTCCAACGTACCTACCTCGACCAACAGGTCGTCTACACCTACCATAGGTTCAATATTAATGTCCAATGTTGCGACTTCCGAGGAGATATCCTGGCCTTGATCTGTTAACGAGGCAGCCAGCTGTTGCTGGATGAAAGCGATAGTCGGGGCAGCCTCTGCTGGGTCGACGTAGCCTGTTGACTTTCCTCCGGGGAAGATCAGTACCGCCACTTCTTTCAAGAATGTAGGGCATACCCTTGGCGGCGTTCTTCCCAAAACCGCCAGACCCAGGCCCGCAGGGTTGCCAGTGCGGTATCCTTCACAGCCGGAGCCTGAAAGAGAGGGTATTGATTAGATTTTAAGATTAAACTTAAAACTAAAACAAAATTAAAAGCTTAACTTAAAATTTATAGGGCTGCAAAACCCCATGAATTTTTATCTTAAGTTTGGAAAATTGAATTTTAGAAAACTTAAGAATTATAACAAAATGGGGACTGGCTAACGGAGTTGGAATACTTACCCCGTCTAAAAGCTGGCTCACCAGATCATAACAAATGGTGCACGTCTCGTGATACCAGACCTGGATGTCCCCGTGCGGAGTCGCGCATGGAGCATGGGACCGGCAAACTTCGTGTCCACATGGGTCTTGAAGTGTGGCGGCGCATCCCGGATGCTCACAGTTGGTGGTCTGTAAGTGAAAAGGACACATGAGTATCTTAAAGGTTATCACTTACAGGCTAAAGGATAGAAGAACTCCGTTGCATGCCGGAGCTCGGAAAAAAATTTGGGCATAACCCCTCCCTTACCGCCTGAATAGGCTATAACCCCGGAGAGATCCGGTGAGACAGGTGAGGGAGGGGGGAATGGTTTAAGGTAGCTTAAGCTAAACTTACTAGTTTAACATAACAGAACTTAAACCTATAAAATACGAACGTACCGGACTAAGTCCAGTGCGTGGCGGAGTGTCGTGACTCAGCGAGCCGGAGTGGTTAGTAGAGACCAACTGTATATCCCGGTCCACCCTGTTGGGTGGACTAGCACCTTACCGCTGGATGCTGGGGCTCCGGTGGCAAAGGAGCCCCAGTAAGGTGGGAAAGGGCGAGAGGACAAACAGACTCGGGCTAGCAACGGAGCGACGGAGTAGCGCGGAGGGGGGAAAGGCCCGTCCCCCCACCTTACCATCCGGCCGGACCGAGAAGCTGGAGAGGTCGAGTCCAGTCTGGGTCTGTCCGTCCCTCTACTCCCTCCGCCTGGGGGAGAGGGAGGCAGGCTCGGGTAGCGGAGCGAGCATGGGTAGACCAACCCACCCCCCGACTCTATGGAAGAGCGGGAGGGGGGAAGAAGACTGGACAGGCGTCTGGCTGCTCCGTGATCACGTAGTGACCACGGGGCGGTAACTACAAAACAATGAGACAATAAGGCCTAGAAAACACCACCGGCTGAACAGAGAGATGCTATCGGGAAGCAACCGAACTGAGGAGCGGTAGCATATGGGTCCTATGGGCCCTAACCTAGACTAAATGAAGCCAGACGCCTACACTAACCTTAAAATACAATATAATATAAAAAGAATAAAACATGAAAGGAAGAAAACAAAATAGTAGGAGAAAAAATCCAGGAGTGTACGACTAACCCGAAGGAAAGTCTACCACTCAAAGCTAGCCGGGGCCGATACAAAGAGCCGTGGCTAGGGTCTGGATAGAAGGAGCCTACATAAGGTAAAAGGCATGCATGCATGACAAAAAACCGTGTAGACTGTACCCTAAAACAAAACGGATGATTAAAATAGAGCGTATTAAAGTAAGGGAATGTTCTGGGTATGGGAGACCAAGAACGAACCCGCCACGAGGCAGAACAATGCTGCCATGCTTCCGACCTAGAGTTCGTATTTATACCTAAAAAACGGCAAATACGGGCTCAGGGCCGGAAAAAACCAATTAGCAATAAATACTGAGTACTTAACTTAGCTGCTGCGATGGCTGCACGCTCCATGATAAATAAATCCAAGAAAAGGGCACAAAAAAAAACAGAGCAAAAAAGGGCACGTGTATACCGTGTGCGCTAACTGAAAAGGATGGCCACCAGAGGCACAGCGGTCGGCAGCATGGGATGGAGTAGTAGTAGTTGCTGCCCACTCTGTGGGTCGGCTCTCCTCTTGTGGGGATTTTGTAGTGGGAGATTTCTATTGGTATTCGGCTCGTGGTAGTGGTCTCACTCGCCATAGTGTTCATACCGACACCCTCTTGGAGGGTGAGCGAGTCAGTTGTACTGACCTTTTTCTTTATTTATTTATTCTCTGGTATGTGTTAGTACATTTACCCTAGAAATAATAGATTAAAGGATATTTCGCGCAGCGACACGAGCTGAGCCCAGAAATGAAAATTTCATACAATCAACTTACCTGTCAGATATATACATAGCTAAGACTCCGTCGTCCCTATGTATATATCTGCCAGGTAAGTATGTATGAAACTTTATTGTAACATAACAATATCATTTTTCAGAGTCTGGAGGGGGCAATAGGAGAAATGTAATAAACGGAGATGAAAATAATACATTAACCAAGGAGCCAAAATAAAAAAAGTTGAAATACAGTTTAAAATATATATGATAAATATACAATGTTTAACAAGACAAAAGTTAGCAGAAATAGAAAGTGTTATAGACAATGATAAGATATTTTGTTTAACTGAAGCTCATCAGAAACTAGACAAGTTAGCACTAAGTAAAGGTATAAATAAGATAGAAAATATGAGGGAGATGAAAGACAAAAAAGGAGGAGGGTTCATGATGCTGTATAGAAACAGTGATAACACAGAGTTAAACAAGGTGGAGACCATTAGCAAAGACTTATTGTATGCTAAATGCAAAATATACAATAATACTATTCATATTTTGTTGTTATACTTATTAGTAGGGAATACAGAGGAGGGTAAAAATAGAGATAAAGCAATAAAATTAGAATGCGAAAACATTATTAAAAACATAAACGACCAAGAATCATTATTAATTTTAGGAGATTTTAATGGCCATATAGGTTTCTTAGGCCACCAGAATACAGACAGAAACCGGGAAATAATATTAGAATGGATGAATGAGCATAGGCTAATACTACTTAATGCAGAAGACAGATGCATTGGAGTATACACATGGGAGAGAATGCAGATGAAAAGTGTAATAGATTTTGCTTTAGTCTATGAGAAGTTATATAAAAATTTTGAGGAGATGGTAATTGATGGAGACAAAAATGAATTTGATATCTCAGACCATAACCTCCTTACCATTAACTTAACATTCAAAGAACAGAACAAGAATCTCAACAAGGGTAAATGGGAGGAAGTAAAATACTTCAAAACAGATGAAGACAACCTAAATGACTTTATTAAAAAACTAGAAGAGATCCTAATAGATAAAGACATTGACAGAATCACAGAAATGGATTCATCAATAAAAGAAGTAGCAGAAGACAAGCTAGTGAGAACATATAGGAGAAACATGCTAGTAGAAGAGTAACCCTGGTTCAGTGAAGAAATAAGAAAAGGTATCAAGGAAAGGAAGGAGCTGAATAGGAAGAAAAGGAATGAGAGAGATAATGTCGTAAAGGAAAGTCTAGAGAAGAAATATATGCAAAAGAAAAGAGAAGTGCAGCTATTAATAAGAGAAGAGATAACAATTTATGAACAGAAAATAACAGAAGAAATAAGAAAAAACAAAATCAAAGAGCTCTGGGAAAATATTGGTAAGTTAAGAAATAAGCAAAGAGCAAAAAAAGGAAACTATACACTTATAAAATGAACAGGGAAGCAAGCTAAATGAGGCTGAAACAAAGGATGAATTAGTGAATTATTGGAGAACCATTTACAGCAAAAACGAAAATAAAATAAAGGAAATCTGGAACGAAGAGAAAAGTATGGAATATGAAAATGAATTGGCAGAAGATGATATAAGAATTGGAGACTGTAGATTCCCTAAGTACTAAGAGAACACATGGACCTATTGATGGAATGCAAAAGGAAGATAATCCCAATGCAGGAACCTCTGATAACCAAGGAAAAAGTCATAGCTTGTCTAAGTAAGCTCAAAGCTAAAAAAGCTGCAGGCCCAGATGGAATCGAACCAGAGCTTTACAAAGCATTAATGAAGAGCAAAACCTGTATAGATGTATTAGTTAGATGTTACAACAAAGAGCTAGAAATCAAAGAAAAGCCTGAATCTTGGAAGAAATCAAGAACGAAAATGATAGAAAAGAAAAAGAAACCAAGGGCTAAGGATTTAAGGCCTATAGCTTTATTAAATATATCATACAAAGTATTCATGATGCTGATAAAAGACGAAATTGAAGCACACCTCAGACTGAATGAACAAGATCACGAATGCATAGCAGGATTCACAGGAGGGAGTAGGATAGAAGATAATATCCTTACACTACAATATTGTGTAGAAGAGAGCTACAGGAATAGAAAACCATTAATAGTAATAGCTATCGATTACAGTAAAGCATTTGACTCAGTAAAACGAGAAGTTATGATTGAAGTCATGAAACAGTTAAAAATACATCCAAAAATCATAGAGGCAGTAGTAAATATATATGAAGTGGATAGCACAATAATAGACCTAGGGGAGGAAGTTGAACAGGAAATGGGAATTACTAGTGGGATTAGGCAAGGTTGCACAGGTTCTACTTCACTTTTCAAACTGATGACATATTTAATAATTAAGAATGGAGGAGGAAGGGACAGGATTTAAAAATGAACTAGTAAAGGTAGGGACACTTTTCTTCGCTGACGATGGGTTAGTTTTAGCAAGTAATATAGAAGATGCAAGAATAAATATAAAGATTTTAATAGATATAGGAAATAAATGTGGGCTAGAAATAAATAAAGAGAAAAGCAGCATCATTATTTTCAATATGAAGGATAAACCAGAAGAGATAGAGAATATAAAAGTGAGGGAGAACATAGCATATTTAGGAATAAAGATAAATGATTCTAGAAATCTGTTTAAGCTACAGAAAAAGGAAATATTGAATAAAGCACAGAAGTTAGCCAACCCAACCTATTCCGTGATAGAAAAAAAGCTGCAACAAAATTCTAACAAGTGAAACATTCTGGAAAAATATAGCTCTACCATCAGTCTTATATGGAACCAATGTGGTTAATCTAACAGACACAGAAATAGAAAAATTACAAAGAATAGAGAATGGGGTATATAGGAAAACATTAGGAGCATGTAGAAGTACAGTAGTAGCCACATTAAGGGGGGAGATAGGAGCATCTTCCATGAAAAGTACAATTATGAGTAGGAAGATAAGCTATGTAAATAATACTTTAAATGGACGGAAAGAGATACTGAAGAAAATAATTACAGATATGCAAGAAAAGGAAAGAAAATGGTGGAAAATAATGGAAAAGTACATGCATGAAGTTAGAATAAATTTAAGAAAATTGGAAGGAATGTCCAGTACAGAAATAAAGGACAAAGCCAGAATATGGGACAGAGAGGTGGAAAGAAGATTTGGAAAATAAAGTGACTGTGAATATATATAAAATGTGGAAAAGAGAAATAAAAGATGAAGAAATTTATGATGATTCTACGGGTCCAATACTTTTCTTCAAAGCCAGAACCAACTCTCTTAACCCTTAAACGCCGAAGGGGTATTTGTTCCGATACGTAATACAAACCCTCGGTCCTTTAACAATAGGAAGTAGCTAGCGGCAGCTGGAACGGTCGTAAGCTTCGAACAAGGGGAGAACGGTAGTTAACTGCTTGTCCGATCGTCGCGCGCCGCGCGACTGGGAGGTAAACAAATCACTTTTGCTTTCGGCCGTGTGTGGGAAGGACGTGCTCGTCATCGCTCTGCCCGCTTTGTCGTTTGCTTTGAGTTTGAGTATTTGCCCTCTCTTTCTGTATAAATCAGAGTGATTGTAAGTACTTTTGCATTTCTTTTGTTAATCATTATGATGAGTGAAGAAGAAATGGAGATTTCACCACGCCCCCCAGTCGCCCGTAGAGTGTGTCCCGGGCTGGAGGGGCGTAGATGTGGGGGATTTAGATCGTTTGTCGATGTAGATCCTCACGAGGTTTGTACTCGTTGTCGGGGGCGAGAGTGCTCCCGCAACGAGCCCTGTGTAACGTGTATGCATTGGTCCGAGGCGCAGTGGGTGCTGTACGAGGGCAGGAAGAGACTTAGGCCGCCCAAGAAGTCATCGGAAAGTCCGGTGACTCCTTTGGTAACGGACACTTCGTCTTCTTTCCTGCCCCCCGGCCAGCCCCCACGTTTCGCGCCTTCCCCTGCGGGGGGGGTAGCGGAGTCCTTCTCCTCTCTCGATCCGTCGAGTGTGGAGGAGGGCGCCCGCTACCCGGACGTCCAGTTGTACTCGGGGTCTTCCGTCCGCTCTGGGGGGGGTTCTTCTTCCCCCAGGCGTGAGGAAGCCCCTCTAACTAACCCGACTGTTGCTTCCGCAGGTGTGCCATCAGCGAAGGACGACTTGGGACAGGTGTGGGAGTCGCTGGGACTGCAGGGAGTGCCGAGCATACAGGGGTTTGATTCAGCGGTTGGCGGGGTCGGCAGTGGTCACTCATGGTGCGGTGACCACTACAACAACCACAATGTAATGTCGGCTGACACCACGGCTGCAATCCAGAAAACCAATTTTTTCTGCCGATGCCAAAGAGGACGGTGCCACCACCACCTGGGTTCTTTATATTGCCGACCCCGGACTTCCGCTGCCCAAAGAGTACCCCCCTGGACCTGCCGCCAGTGCCGAGGATGACGGTAGCTGCCGACAGGACGCCTGGCTCTCCTGTGGTACCTGCCGTGCCTGCCGTACCTGTTGCTGTCCCAGCCGCTCATTCCTTTTCAGATCAGGTGCCTGCTGCTCATTCACTTTCAGATGTTCCTGCCGTTCCTGCTGTTCCTGGACCTGTTCCTGTTGTTCCTGCTGTTGGTGGTGCTGTCACAGTCTCAGGTCTTTCCGGACAGGTGCAGTCGGGCCCTGTTGCTTCGGCAACTGCCCCGGCTCCCTCCTGGATGGAAGACCTGACGTCTGTCCTGCGGAGCCTGGCGAAGAATAAGAGGAAGAGAAGGAAGGTGTCGTCGTCGTCTTCGTCGGCTTCTTCGTCGTCTTGCTGCCTCTCCTTCCCCTTCGACTTCTAAGGCTAAAAACGACCGAAACCGAAGAAGAAGAAGGTTGCCTCCTCCCCCCCTAAGAAGACTCCTTCGGGATCTTCTAAGGGCCCGGCTCGCACAGGCGAGCTGGGGAGCTCTTCTGCTGGTCCTCCTGTTCCTTCGGGAACGGGGCCCGTCACTTCTTCTGCAAAGAAGAAGTCGACGGGGACCAGAGGTGCACCAGCCTCGGCTGGTGCGTCCTCACCTGGTGTTAGCGGTTCTGCCGCTAAAACCAGGTTCCGTCTCGGCCGCTTCTCGTTCGCGAGAAGCACCGAGTGGACGCTCTTCCAAAGAAGACCGTCCAGCCAAAGTTTTGACGCCCGAGCTCGCTCGCCGTCAAGACAGCGGCGCGGAGCAGAAGACTGGCGAGAGTCGTGCACACGACTCTCGCCAGGCCAGTGGACGCTCTCGCAGCGATCAACTGGCTGCTCGGGCTGACGTGACGGTCGCTGACCGGCCACGGGTTGAGGCGAGGAAGGAGTCCCCGCGGCCGCCGGTACCAGCCACGGCTGGTACCAGCGGCTCGACGCGCCGAGAGGACGCTGGCCGGTCTCGATGCAACAGAGAGCCTAGCAGGTCACCCGTCCGCGCTCCCTCCGATGGGACCGGGCGGAGACGGTGACCACGCGGAGCTCGCCTGACGCTAGAGATCGGTCTCGACGTTCTCAGCCGAGCCAATCGCCCCAGGCGAGCGGTCAAGGCTAGGCCTGCTGCTCGACCGTCACCGCGGGTTGACGATCAGCAGCAGCCCTCCACGCACGCTGGTCCTGCCAGCGAGCGAGGGGGGAGCGTCAGGTCTGCCTCTCCCGTACCTTCAACCTCCTCGGGCTATACCGGGAGGAGCGAGGTACCGAGGAGCGATCACGAGAGGTGCGCCGCTCGTGACCCAGCTATGACGCCCGTACGGCTCAGGCACGGTTTTAGGACCGACCAGAAACGTACGCGCAAGTAGTTGGAGGCGACCGTCAGGGGTCTGTCGCTGTTCCTTCCTTCCTTTGAAGGAGGAGTATCGCGGGATATGCTCTTGCTGTAGGGACTGGACGGTCCTACTCCACAAGACGCTGTAACTCCCGAGATACAGAGGAACTTTGCGGAGGTCATTAAGCTGATGCGTCTGCATAAGATGACCTTGCGGAAGGATCGCCGCTACCACCGGCAGAGCCAGCGCGTCCCGGCTCGAATCATTTTGGGGTCCCAAGAGGGAAAGCACAAAAATGATGGTGGGGGTTACCGCGATCTGAGCTTGCAGACTCGGTCCTGGATCAGGTGGAGAATCTCGTCTCAGGACGGGAGGACTCGCTAAAGTCCGGACGGTCTTCTAAGCTGCTTCCTCCTCTCTACAGCGGCAGAGGCGATTCTACGTGCCTTCGGAAGACCCGATACTGCCGAAACAGGTTAACCCGGAGTTAGCGAGGCTGACTCCAGGTGGTGTCCCTGCAGCAGCTCCTGTCGGAGAACCTATGGTTCTCGCAGCAGGAGGCACTTGCCCTGGAATCTACCGCTATGGCAGCATTCCAGGCAGTTTCCTGGTTGGATTTGTGGTCCCTCACAATATCCAAAGTAGCGGCCGCTCTGGGAGCTCTGCTCTCGAAGACGACGCTTTCTTTTAGGAGACTGTGCCAGTCTGGAGGAAGAGCAATCTCTTACCTCGCCCATCAGACTGCTAACCTGTGGGCCAACTTGGTTCTTCGACGTAGGGACGCACAGTCCTTACCCGAGTGACCAAGGGGGCCGGGCGTGAGGCGGCACTCGGAGGCTTCGAAATGGACCTCTTAGGAGTTCCCCAGTCTCTCTTCCCTGGAGAGATGGTGGACGCTGCGGTGGAAAGGCGGCGCACTGACGAGAGTGACCGCTTAGTTCACCAGGCAGTCTCGAAGGTTACTGGGCAATCTCGAGCGACTGCGGCCAAACCAAAGAGCTTGGCTAGCGCTTCCACGGCGGCGAAGACGGTTGCACCGTCCAAACCCTGTGTGAAGACTCCTGTAGTTTCAACTTCTGCTAGAGGAGGCCGCAACCAGCCCTCCTCCAGCCCTCCTTTCCCCGAGGTGCTGGAAAGAAGTCGAAACGAGGTGGGAAACGCTAGGGACGGCGTTCCCCCTCACCTGCTGCCGGAAGTGGGGGGGTGCCTAGCGAGCCATTGGGCGACTTGGCAGCGCTACGGCGCCGAGAACTGGATAGTAGACGTCCTTCGGGAGGGATATCTACTACCCTTCGAGTCTCGGCCCCCCTCATCTCCATCCGGTCCACCTACAGAACCTATGTCCGGGGATCAGCAAAGGACAACGCTCTTCGACAGGAGATCAAGACCATGCTGGCGAAACGAGCTGTAGAAATCGTGGAGGACCAGTCAACCGGGCTTTTACAGCCGCCTCTTCCTAGTGGAGAAGGCAATCGGGGGGGCTGGCGTCCGGTGATAGACCTCTCTCCCCTGAACCGCTTCGTTCGCACGACGCGGTTCACGATGGAGTCGGCACGATCGGTGCTCGACTCGATCAGGGGGAACGATTTCATGCTTTCAGTGGACTTGAAGGACGCGTATTTTCAAATACCCATCCATCAGTCCTCCAGAAAGTACCTCCGCTTCATCTTCGACGGGACGGTGTACAATTCAGGGCACTTTGTTTCGGTCTGTCAACCGCCCCACATGTTCACAGCGAGTGTTCACTCTGGTGTCGGCTTGGGCCCATTCGCACGGGATACGTCTTCTGAGGTATCTCGACGATTGGCTAGTCCTGGCGAGCTCCCGCTCGCAGTTGCTACAGGACAGAGATCGACTCCTCAAGTTTTGTCGCGATCTGGGGATCGTGATAAACTACGAGAAGTCCGATCTCGAACCCAAGCAGAAGATGAAGTACCTGGGTATGCTGATAGACACGGTAGCAGGGCAGGTCTTTCCCGCAGACTTGCGTATCAGCAAATTCAGGGAGGCAGCCGGCCGTTCCTGTCTCGGCAGGAACAGGCAGCACAGCAATGGCAAGTCGTGATCGGCCATCTGTCGTCACTCGAGAAGTTAGTCCCTCACGGGCGTCTTCACCTGCGGTCTCTCCAGTGGAGACTAAGGGAGAGTTGGTCTCAGGCCAAGGATCCTCCTTACTTTCCGTGGCTATCACGGACAAGGTGAGGCAAGGACCTAGCCTGGTGGCTCGACGACAAGAACCTCTTAAGAGGAGTGCCCATACGCACTCCCCCCCGGAGATGCTTCTGTTCTCAGACGCATCGACCGAGGGATGGGGCGCACACCTGGAGAGTTGCTGACTGCAGGTGTGTGGGACCATCACGAAAAGCACCTTCACATCAATGTCCTGGAACTCAAGGCGGCGTTCAACGCTCTCCAAGAGTTTTCAGGACGCTTGGTGTGGACACTCAGTGGTGTTGATGTCGCGACAACCACCACGTAGTGGCATATGTCAAACAAGCAGGGGGGGCTAGTGTCTCTTCCGCTCCATCAGTTGACGGTGCAGGTGCACGAGTGGGCCACGGCTCACTCGATAGAGCTGTCAGCACGCTACATTCCAGGCAAGAGGAATGTAGTAGCAGACAAGCTCAGCCGTCGGGATCAGGTGATAGGGACCGAATGGTCTCTACACCAAGACGTAGCGGAAAGGAAGGCTCTTCAACCTGTGGGGGCGACCGGTCGTAGACCTGTTCGCCACCCGGCACAACAGAAAACTTCAGGTTTTCTTTTCAGCTGTGCCGGACCCATGGGCAGCTGCAGAGGACGCTCTCCAACACCCCTGGGACAACCTCTTCGCTTACGCCTTTCCTCCCTTCTGTCTGATTCGGAAAGTGATCAGTCGAGCACTGGTCACTCCCAATCTCAGAATGATCCTGGTGGCTCCCAAACGGCCTCAGGCCGTTTGGTATCCGGACCTGCTGGCTCTTCTTGCGGACGCACCGAGAGAGCTACCCACTTGGCACAACCTTCTAGCCCAGCCACACGTAGAACGTACCACCAAGCAGTCCAGTCCCTTCAACTTCACGGCTGGCTGTTATCCACCATCTCTTGCTGAACGAGAGGCTTTTCTCGTAGCGCAGCAACAGAGATGGCTGGACACGTCCGACAGTCCTCTGCAGCTGTGTACCATGGGAAGTGGGCCGTCTTCTGTGGTTTTGGTGTCGTAGACCAGGGTCTGTCTCCTCTCAGAGCCACTCCTTCAGCAGGTAGCGGATTTCCTCGTGTTTCTTCGCCGAGAGAAGCTCCTCTCAGTACCACAGTTTAAAGGATATAGAGCAGCACTGGCGCTCGTCCTAAAAAACTGAGGGGACTGGACATCTCGAATTCGTTCGAGATCTCCTTGCTAATGAGGAGCTTCGAAAGGTCTTGCCCACCCAGGGAACTCATGGCCCCCTGCGTGGATGACTCTCGTACTTAGGAGTTTTGACTCGAAGACCCTTCGAGCCACTCCGAGAGTCGTCAGACAGGGATCTGACCCTCAAGACCCTCTTCTTGCGGCCCTGGCATCGGCGAAGAGAGTAGGGGAACTACATGGCCTTTCTTATGATGTTAAACATACCAGAGGCTGGGGATCTGTGACGCTCGATTTCGTCCCGAACTTCGTAGCTAAGACTCAGAATCCGTCGATCCCTGACGACAGGTTCGAGTCTTTCACGATCCCCTCCCTTCTGGACTTCACCGACAACGATGCGGATGAGATGCTGCTTTGTCCTGTGAGGGCGCTACGGCGCTATCTGAAGAGAACTCGACATCTCAGGCCTGAGTGTCGACGCCTCTTCGTTAGCACTGGGGTTACCAAGAAAGAAGTTTCCAAGAACACGCTTTGCTTCTGGCTGCGTGAGGTGATCAGGAGAGCGTACGAGGCTGATGGTAGCGACGACATCCGTACGCTCCGACCGAGAGCCCACGAAGTCAGAGGTATCGGACCCTCCTTAGCGTTCCGTAAGAACTTCTCCGTGGCGCAGGTCCTGAAGGCAGGTGTCTGGGCCAACCAGACTACCTTCACGTCCTTCTACCTTCGGATATTGCCCACAAGTCCTTGGATACTTTTTCCTTGGGACCTGTGGTGTGCTCAACACGTTGTGTAAGCTTACCCAGCATCCGAGCAGGCAGAACAGCATCGATTCCTGGTATGACTGGGAGAATGAATGTGCGAATGAGAGAGTGACTGGCTTCTCTTCACCATCTTTCTCTACCTCTACCTGTGGGCAGAGGGATACGGTCGTTACCTCGCTGGAAGGGAGTCAGATGCAGGTAAGCTATTCAACAGAGCTCCATCCTATCTCTTTAAGTAGAGATAGGAGTGTATATCCACCACTTTCTCCAACAAGGGGGAGAAAGTGGATGCCTACATGAGACAAACCCATTACTTTACATTTGCTCATGTAAAGGAAAAGTTCTTACAATGTTAGTACAAAGAGATACGCTTGCCTCTCTCTTAGTACTCGGCCCAGAGGTCTGACCATTGATCCTGCGGTGCACACCCCGATCAATCGGACAGAGGCTTGGATCCCTCCCTCGCTCTTACGACCAGGGAGGCATTCCAGGGATGGACGAACACCAGTCTGTTCATCAAAAGACTCAGATTCCTCCCACCAAGAAGTGAGTCTCCCTATTGTTTAAAGGACCGAGGGTTTGTATTACGTATCGGAACAAATGACAATTTGTC